>NC_066854.1:13335275-13430403 GCF_001640805.2 Lates calcarifer
GGGTTCTGTTTTTACCAAACCAGCTCTTCTTGTTTACCATCTTGTTCTTCGTCTTCTTGTGTCTAACCTTACTTCTTGTAGAGACTCTCATCCTCTCCCAAAGCACATCTTGTACTTCAGATCCCTCATCCCTCTTCTCCCTCCCTCCTTCATCTTCTCTGTCTTCCTCCAGCCAGGCTTTTACTTCTCTGTCACCCCTCCGCCCTGTCTGCATCAATACTAAGCCCTTTATGTGATCCTTGGCTGGTTCAATAATGCTGTGCACTCTTTTGGGCTGAGGCCCCTCCAGGGTCCCTCCTTGGCAAATAAGATATCGAGGGGACAAATTAAAATGCCGCTGTGATTGTCTATAGACTGCTGCAGTTTGTGCTGAGATCACTTGGGAGGTTGAATGTACAGCAGGGGGAGGCTGTGAGACAGAGTGAAGGAAATAATCCACATGAATAGACTTTGTCTTTAAAGGGCCTTAGCTTTCTGCTGCAGACAAATGCCATTTAAGTACCTCATCAATTCAAATCCTCATACTTTTAATGCTCAACTATACAAAGACACTTTCATCATCCTAAATCACTGAGCTGTCGACTAGTAAAAGGCATCCCATTCCTGCTATGCTAATGTATATTGTATTTGACTGTCTAAATTACACACTGGAGTCTCAAGACAGGAAGTGAAATAGTGCTGGGAAAGTAAACAAAATGTACCAAAACTGACAAGATAAATCTCTTACTGACCTTATTTAGGTCAAGTTAATAAACAGAACAGCCATCAGAGTTTGAGAGAAAATTATGAAATACACAGAAGACAAAAATCACTAACTTTTTAAAAGTTGTCCATGTGGCACAAACTGTGTTAGGTAGAAGACTGTGTGATGCAGTTGAAAGCTCTGAGGGAGGTTTGTATTGGTTTTGCTTGGTTTTTTTTTGTTTTTGTCACTGTTGTCATGGTGAATAGACTTTTATGCTCAGGTTACACAACCATTCCAACTGAACCACTGGAAACCTTTTAATGTGAAATATTTGTACAGGAAATGTTGATTTTCACAGACTATAGCTTGAAGGCAGTCTAAAAACCTCAGCGAATACAACTTAAGAGCAGCTAGAATTTTACATTACACTAAATGTATCAGTATAACCAGTGCTAAGTTTGCATTTGCCCCATGAGCAGTGGGAACTGTGAGTATAATCCTGTAACAAACTAATGGAGAATTTAAGGTGATATTTTGTCAGTAAAATACCAAATACACTAATAATTTACAATTTACATTTACAGTGTTATAATCCCATAACTTGAATATTGTTATTAGGAGTATGTGCATAGATTTCAACTGAATTACTTCTTGAAATCAGCCACATGGGGCAATGCATTCCAGTTTCACACAACATGACAACTGGTTATAAGATATTTAGTTAAGGTGGATATATAATAACACTGCCACTATGCGTGCTGTTTGCATATCACTTTGCTGTGTGTAATGAACATGTTTAAAGAAACATACACATATGTAAACGTTGTATAAAGCATTTAAGATGGGGCGACCTGACAGCTGAATGGTGAGGGTAGGTACCACATGGGCCTCAGTGCTCTGAGCAGTGAGTCCCTGGTTAGACTAGATCCGGTTGGTATTCAGGCCGTGTGAGTGCTGTGTGAACTGAGTGCAGATGTTAGTCACAAGCTAAGACAGGGTGGTGTGCACCCCATAACACAAAGGTCACCTTTACATTCTCACAAGGGATTTGACTTTGGAGAAAATTCAGCCTGTTAGCGAAGTAACTCAAGAGTTAGTCTCACAGCGTTTCCTTGTACTCTCTCCCTGTGTGTCTCCTCGCTCTCCTGTCTGTGTGTGTGTGTGTTTTGTGAGGTGTGATCCTCTGGCTGTCTCACCTGTGCTCACCTGCTCCTCATTTCCTCATCACTGCCTGCAGTATAATAACCCCAGCACTCTTCGCCCGATTATTTCCACCTCATCAGTGTTATTTTGATTTAGGCTGCTCAGTAATTATCTGATTTATTCTCTCTAGTGACTCTTCTGTTTATATGTCTAACATGTCTTCTCCTGTGCTCCAGAGCTCGCCAGTACCTGTGTTGCTGCTACGTTGCCTCACCTTGCCTGCTGTTCACCTCACCAAAACCTCCAGCCAGTTGTTACTGGATCTCCCCCACTGCTGGTCTGCCAGCTCCCCTGTCTCCAGCATCCCCCTCCATCTTTTTTCCCCCTCTAATGTTCATTAAAGACCATAATTCATCTCCACCTGGTCTCTGTGTCTGCTTCTTGGGTCCTAAAACCAAAACCTAACCAGAATATTACAGTCAGATTACTAACAATACAAGCTTATAATGATCATTAAATCATGGTGTTAGCATAGCATGTCATAATGCTTCCAATATCAAACTCTTAACATAATTTAATGTGCCAGCATTCTGTAACTGCAGCTGCACAGGCCACAAAAGTTACATGGGTCTCCACCACTGAACCACAGATCACTGACAGCACCACCACAGTAGACCACTGGAGCTGTGTTTCTGTACTCTGGGTTCATTGCTGCTCTTTGCTGGTTGGATTACTTTTCTGTTTTGTGCCACCTTGTCTGGATCTTCAGCTTTGACCTTTGTCGCCATCTCCATACAGTTAGACATTGTGTTATATTATTTGAATAAAAGGCTGAACTGTATCTGCTGGTTCTAGTGTCTGCATTTGCATCATATCTCACCTGTGTTTTGGGTTATATCAAACTTGTAATCGTGGATGTGTACATTTGTAGCACCACACTTTTAGCTGCTATGCTAACTATTACTTAACTGAGTCATTTCCAGTGTTTCTGATGCTTTTTGCTTCCGCACGTTTTCTTTGTGCTCAAGCCTGTTCCTGTGCTGCTGTTTGCTTCAACTGTACTGTCTGACTTCATTTCACTCATTCTTAACTGAAAGTGACTTCAAACAGTACTGTCAGCCTAAGTCTTCCTATAAACAGTGAACAGTGGAGGTGTTTAACTTAAGTGTTATAAGTTAAACAATGAGGAGTGTGCAGAAAAATATTAAAAGTAAGTGAACACAGAACATTTGGAAGGATACTGAATATAGGTAAGATGGCAGACCTAGGGAAGGAACTACATTTGTAGTTTTATTATACAATCTTGTGCTGCATAATGATAATTAAATTGAATATTGAAAATATATGGCTCTTTAGCTGTTAAATGCTCCCCTATGCTCATTAGTTAGTGAGCATAACTGTGTATGCTAAAACATAAGCAGTGAGCTAAAAGAGGCTTAAGATTTTTGGGGGGTTTTGTCATTACAAGCAACACCTTTCACATTATACAGTCACTTGATCTGTCTTTAATTCACTGACTAGAGCAGCCATTGCTAGTCCAGCAATGGTGGCCATTTTGACCCTTTAGAATATAAAATATATCCACATATATTCTTTAAATGTGTAAATTTCCCACAAGTGATATAAATAAAGTCTAAAGTCTATCTTATCTTTAACAGCTGGATTTCCTGTTTTCCCCATGAAACACCAGCAGAGACAATTGCTGATACAAAGGCGACACAGTTGGCATTTACCACCACTCTTGAGACATGTTTATCAATACACCACTTGTTCCCAAAATCACCGTGCCATTCACGTAAATTATTGATGTCTGGGCAGGATCGGCCTCATTTGAGAAGCCTCAGAGATACTTTAAACTGATGATGGCTCAATTTGGTAGCCCAGCCCAGGTCAAGACACACAGCTCAATACGTCAATACCACAGACAGTCCTGAACAGCACGTGCGTAGAAAACACAAACACATGGCCTAAGCATCACACATGCATTTCTCTGCATTTATAGACCAACATATACACACAAAACCATTCATACCACATAACCCATTACAGTAGTGTTTATTAATTAGTTTATTAGTGTTAATTAAGCACTTCATTGTAACATATTAGTTTTTATATTTAGACTATTTATTTATGTATTGGACTGCATTATACTGAAAGCTGACCAATGCCAGTTACTCACTGCAGACAGTCTTCTGGGAAGATTTTACTTATACTGTTAATGAATTCATTCAGATTCATTCATTCATTATCTATACCGCTTATTTGTTAAGGGTTGTGGGGGTGCTGGAGTCTATCCCAGCTGACACTGGGCAAGAGGCGGGGTGCAACCTGTATGGATCACCAGTCCATCCCCGGGCCAACATATATAGACAAACAACCATTCACACACACATTCACAATTTAGAGTCACCAATTAACCTGCATGTCTTTGGACTGTGGAAGGAACCTGGAGTACCTGGAGAGAACCCCCACCCCCCCACACACACACACACACATACACACACACATGTGTGTGTGTTACTTATGTTCAATGAAACATGTCAAAAATAAATGTTCCTTTAACCTTAAATGTGTTTTTCTATTTTTTTTATATATACACCTTTTAGAATTTTTTTTTTACCCTATATGGGCAAGGAACCATATATGGTATGGCTTCACTGATCTTGATTTTCTATATGAAAATTGAATATTTTCAAAAATGTCACAAAAGTAAAAAAAAATTTGTTGTGCCCTGAAATTTTGAATTTCCAAGTATTTCAATGAATGCCTGATAAAGGGTTAATGTTGGGGTCTCCACCCAGCTCTACAGTGACTACAACTATGCACCACAATCAAAACTAGAAGGTGGTGGAGCAAGCAGATCTTTACTTACAGCTACAATACGCAAGCCAGTGCTAGCAGGAAGCAGAAGCTTGCTAGTCTGAGAGTCAGCCATTGTAGCACAGTGACGCCAGTGAATCTTTGCCCCATGTGTGCAGATCTGATGGGCTTGGAAACACATCTTACACCGCCTGGACCAGAAATTCAATGTGTGGCTCAGCTGTCGAAAGCTCAGCTGCATTCTTCCATCTTGTCAAAGCTCCCTGGTGCTTCACTCCCACCAGCTTGCAGGTTCTCGCCTCCTTCACTGGTGCTCTCATCTTCTCCTGAATTGAACTTTCCTTCCCTCACATGGTGGATATTAGCCCAGCCTGGCCTTGTGTGACCACTTCAACCAGCCTCTTGTGATGCAGCCTTGCCTCTGCTTCCAGAACAGCTTCCTCTGCCCTTCACTTCCTGCCAGTCCTCACCTTCTCTGTACAATATCCCTTGTTACCTTGACGATTTGAAGGGCAGTTGCAGTTTGTTGTATTGTGTATTGTTGTTCGTGAAGAGACCTTCTTCGTGAAACTGCTGTAGTATTCAGCAATGAAGCCTCTGATTCTGATGACACTATGCCAGGTCAAGCCACAACACAACAGGTTGCTCTCAACAGTTTATTAATTGCCCATGTATGGCTTACAAACTGTAGTTAGCAGTTATCCTAAATGTCTTCTACTACTTTCATGCTAATGACAACAGAGATCACAGAAAACAGAATAACCCAGCTGTTGTAGATGAGGCCGTAAATCATAATCAAGCTGGGTAGAATCATTTAGAACAAAAACAACACAGGTACTGGGCAAACAATGTAAAACAAACCTTTTAACCTGCTGGAATTACAAGCAAATCTGGTAGCAGCTACTGTAGCATTACCAGAGGTATGGCAGCTATGTGACGAGGCACCTTAGATCCAGTTAAAATGCATGACTCATTATTTAATGTATGACTTGATGCATGATGTATGACACACTGCTGCTCAATATTGATAAATGACCGTGTGATTACTTACACTAAAATTCTCAGTCACGTCAAAACCTATAGAAGCTAATTGACATGACTTGACATTCAAATGAGCTCTTACTTGCCAGTTGCAGCAGAGAGGCCAGTTCATATTGATTGCATGGAAGAGCAGAATTAGGAATTATTTTGGTTTTGGATCAAAGGAAGTGGTCACAGCTGCCATCTGATTGGCTGAGGACATTTCCTGCTTTAAATATGCATTATATGAAGATGAGGTGTGAATAAGTAACCTGCTTCTTTTAAAAGGACCAGTATGTAACATTTACAAAATGGATTATAATATATATATATAAAGTATGTTTTTATATATATGTATATGTATATATATGTAGATATACATTGCTCAGGAAGGAAAACATGATTTTATATATATATATATATATATATATATATATATTATATATATATATATATATATATATATATGTATAAACTTGTCACTCTAATACAACCCAACACAAATTCCAGCCTCACAATCTGCATCAGAGCTGAATCACTTCCTCTCTGACACATTCTCAACAAACAAAGAACATTCACAACTTCACAAAGGCCATATTTGTTGCAGGGCTATTTTAATAAATTATATGATTGTGGCCCCTGAAGTGAAATTGCAAATGTGCTCGCCCATAAAACTGATTAAGGAAACTGATGCACCAAGGTAAGAGAAAGAGTTTAACTGAGAACACTACAACCTGAGGGATGCTTCAGTAGCTGCCGTCGATTTTACCCAGCAAATCTTTTGATTCCTGTAGGTCCCATTTTAAGTATTCCTTTTGATGACTTCTTTTATATCTCCCTTCATTACATTCCCTCTCATATAAGCTTTTTACATCTCCAGTGGGCATGTAATTATCCATGAATCCACAGGGAAAATAGCCTCCGTGCAATATGAGCATCTTAAGTGTTGTGAATATTTGTTTCATCCATTTTCTAATTCAAAGAGTCAAGGGCCCCTGTGGAACTCCCACCTCTCATCTCCGATGCCTTTACATGCTTTTTTCCCAGGGTTTTTTTTTTTTTTCTCCTTTCTATTTTTTTTTTTTTGCCATTAAGTTTACAGCCGGCTGTGTTCCTGGTTACATTGCTGACAGAGGATGAAGGGAGTGAAATCAGAGGAGACTGTCACAACAAATCCCAAAGTGCTGAAATGAAGATTAATGATTGCCTGACCCAGTGGAGCCTGAAATCAGGATTGAAACCCAGAAATGTCTTAAAGGCAAAAAGAAAAAGAGCTCCAGAGACATTTTGTCCAGATGTACTGGAGCGCCCAGATATCTGGCATTAAGTTCAGAGATAATGTATCCAGCGTTAACCTGTGGGAGATTAATTTTGCAACATGATTAATTATGTAAACAGTGTTATCAGTGTGAGATGCTTACAGATCACTACAGTGGGACATTTGGATTCTGCCAGCATTGCCTTGTTTACCTTCATCAATGGAGAGCCAGCGTCCAGCAACAAGGTTGTTCAAGGTTGCAGCTTCTCTGTGGGCTCTGATAGGGGGAGCTGCACTGTCAGTACAGGAGGCAGCCTCATCCATATTCCTCATTTCACCATTCACATAAAGTTGGAATCATGAAATGAAACTGAAAACCTATTCTGAGTGTTTTATAACCCTGTCAGTTTAAAATGAGAATAAATGAGGGTCACCAGAGAGATGTGCAGCTAAGATTGAAACACTTCAACTGCACAACACACAGATTTTTTTTGATTTTTTTTTTACAAATATATTATAAAAACATATTTTGACTGCAATAGGTATGGTGCTGACACATCAAATCTGATGGTTCAGTTTAAATGAAGTCTGTGGTGTATGGTATAGCTAAATTCAAAGCCAAACTACTATTAAATGCATCTAACTGTTAGGACAGCACTGTCCTGTTTTGATCTGTTCATCTATATTTATGTCAGATGAGGTCCAGTTGCTGTCTCGACTATTAATCAGTTATTTGTGACACCAGAGAAAATAAAACACTCCAGGTTCAGTGGTGCTGTACTGGGACATCATACCGCTGGGTACCTAGCTAGCTGTTTTTAAACCTGTGTGGTGTAAGTGTAAGTAATCTTTTGCTGCAGAATGTCTTCCCATCTCATCCATGCTCGTCAGCAGGCGTGGACGAGCATGTCTTACATATATATGTGTATATTCAAAGTATTTGAGTTGAGTCTGATATCTTCAGACAAATGACTGACTATTTCATCCCCTCACTCAGTCAGTGTTTAAATGAAGATGAGGCCATACAACCACGACGACCACATGACACAGAAACAATGACACCCTCGTCACAGGGTTCATATATCTACCCACCCTGCCACTCATGTGTGGTGACACATCATTTGTCAGATGTCAGAGCAGCAGTCAGAGCTTCACTCTGCACAGCACTGATGACTGCAGCACTATTGGCTACACAGCATTAACAACATGTCAACTCAACATTCAGATGCTGATGATGACTGCCATGTAAAATGATAGTCAACTGCTATTGCTGCTTGTAGTGTTAAGATTAGCAAGAGAGAAAACCTGCTGGTTCAGTGTAAATTTCCATTTCATTGTTTTCTTTAATCTCTCAGTATGTATCAGTATGGATAATGTAGCCATACTGTAGGTTTATGTTAAGTTTCAGTTTACCGTAATTTCCAGGACTATAAGCAGCTACTTTTTTCACATGCTTTGAACCTTGCAGCTTAAACAATGATGTGGCTAATTTATAGATTTTTACAGGCTAACGAGCTTCATGCTGCCAAAACATTTAGCCTCGTCACATCAGACCAATGAACAGGTCACAGTGGACCAATGAAACTGTTTGAATTAGATCAAACGCACTCACACTAAATTCTTCACAACAGTCATTTTGTGCACTTAATGCACACACCCTCGATCATGGAAAACACATGAAGAAATGCATATGATGCAGCTTTTAAGTTAAAGGCAATCGATCTGGCTGTCGAAAAAGGAAATAGAACTGCTGCACATAAGCTTGGCATCACTGAATCGATGGTGAGACGTTGGAGACGGCAGCGTGAATGTGTAAATATCTCATGTTACAACGTAGACACCTGCGGCTTATAGACAAGTGTGGCCTGTATATGTACTTTTTTTTTTCTTTTTAAATTTAGTGGGTGCGGCTAATATTCAGGTGTGCGCAATAGTCTGGAAATTACGGTAGTTTTATTTTCTATCAGTTCAGTACAGCAGATGGCTCTAAATCAAGATATCTATCCATTTCCAAAATCCTGTTTTTGTCCCTGTCACTTTTACTGTTTCACTTTGATTTCCCCACTGAAATCTCTCTAAACAACGTCCAGCTGCCAAAATCCACATAACAGACGTGAGCTGATGCAAATGTTGAAACATTCATCTGGGTCAGCTTCAGTTATTACGGCAAGTCAAACTAATGAGCTTTACATTACATTTGCCTGCAAATGGCAATAAATACACTTTCGGGAAGGAAACCATTAATTGTGTTAAAACCATAGGAACCATTAATTGTGACCTGATCACTTTTCTTTTCTGGGAAATGTTGTTAATTTATATATTTAACAAATCATACATACATTGCTATTTAACATCAGCTATTTGTTATCCACCAAAACATCTGATCTTGTAGCAAAGTCTCCATCTGTAGTGACTCTAGCTTTATGGAACAGTTTTCTGGGTATGTTTAGACTCTCACAGCTCTTGATCCAGGTTAAAGAAAGATCCAGGTCCAGTTTAATACAGATAAAGTTCACAGTGACATAAAATGCAATGTATTTATTTACATTCATCCAAAACCACCATCTTTCCTTGACCTTAACCGAAGAGCTTTAGTTGCTGTACCTCGGTCTTGGTCTCCCCTCACTCTCAAGACAAGTGGGTCCAGCAGTCTTTACAGTAAACGTCAACAGACCATATCCCATCTTTAAAGCCCTCTCCAGTCACAGAGAACTACTTGGACACAGGAACAATTAATTCATGCTCTGTTTGAGAGCAATCAGATCATGTCCAATCAGATATCTGAACTGGTCTGGCAAGTGTCTGTACTCACCATCTCCCCCCACCACACACACTCAGCCTCGGAGCCTTTCTCTGGAGACCAGGATAAATGTTATGGGTTCTTCCTCCAGTGCAATCTGTTTTTCCACCAGTAACAGCTGACCCTCACTTCAGCTCACTTTATATTACGTCATGGCTTTGTTAACAGGGAGATCTCTAGCTTGGGTTGAAGCGTTAAATTAAAGTCTTGAAGTCTTTTCGCTCTCGTTTTCTGATGTCCGTGTCAAGATAAGAGCTGTCTTTCCCTAACCACACAGGAAACGCCTAGGACCACCTCTTCAGTCTTCACCATGGCTCCTGCTTCGTTCCTGACTACCCTTTGATGGATGCTCAGTGGAATGAGAAGGCACTGCAGGGGGTGTTTGTCAAAAGATTAAATGAACAGTTAAGAGATGAGCAAGCAGCCCAAGATGATTCCAGTGTTCTAAAAGGGTTTTGTGTCAATGTATCACCTCTGAAACTGGAGGTTTGATCTGAACATGGAAAAAGCCACAGTGTAATTTGAACCCTTCTTCAAAATCTTTTGTTTTCAGTGGCTGAATAGTGAAAGCAGCTTGTTAGCAAAGCATCAGCTGTAGCTTCTTTCCTCCATCAGTGGGCACACAGGCCTAAATACTGCTCTGCACTGAAGCATTTAGCAGTATTCAGGCTCAGAACTTGATGAACAATCAATGTAACATGTACCCGGTCAGAAGAAAATAGACCTGAAGCGTATAGACATGAGGGGAATCAAAGTAAGAATTAAACATCAAGTGGAAAATAATGTTTTCCTTTGATGCACCATAGGTTCTTATAATAATTGCTCATGGTACAGCAAAGTTCAAGTATCCTACACCTAGTTTCAGCGGCAAAGCAAATAACATTTGTCTGAACATTTGGCGAGAGGTGGGGTACAACCTGGACAGAGGTAATATTCTATGTAATATTCTGCTAATGATAAAATAATAAATGTGTTATTCCATCTCTCAGTACTCTCTGGTCTTTCTCCTCTGTTACAACTGAAGACATGAATCTTTATACACAGCTCAAATGTTACTCAAACAGGAGGAAACAGTTCATTTGTTGGGGACTATTTTCAGTGGTGGATTAATCCACATTTGGAGCTGTATTTGAGTATTTGGGACAGCAGGAGTGGGACTGTGTGTGTGTCTACAGTGTGTGCGTGTTGATGGTGATGAAGGAACATGTCGCTCAGCGTAATAGTGTGGATCACTAATGTGTTTTTAATAGTTTATGGAAATAGTGGAGCTCTGTGGCTCAGAGAGAGAGCCGATATATCAGACTGTGTTACACACACAGGATATTAATCAGAGGATCGGATATTTTCTAAAACAGATATTCTTCCTTTGTCTGATTATTTTACCAATAGAGACTCACGTCCATCTAAAACTTCAGTGATCAGCCATTTTCTGTTGAGAGCAGTCAGGACTTTTGCTTCTGGGATCCTGGAGTTCCAATATAACTATTCTCTCTCTCTCTTTTTTAAATTCCTGACTGACCTGCAGTCTAATAAACCATATGCAAACACACACACATCAGCAACTGAGCTCAGCTCAACTAAACTCTTCTTCCTCTTAAATTTCACCCTCTCCAAGTTCACCAGCACAAGTCATCAAACGAGGCACCAGCTGCACCAGCTGCTTAGGCCCGTCAAAATAAAAGATGAAGATATACACCTGTGTCTAACCTTGCAAAATTTTGTGTCTTGTTAATTATTTAACCAGAATTAAATTATTTAATCATTTGCAAAACATATCATGATGAACAACTGGTCTCTGTTGCCCTTTTAATCTGCTACACACTCATTTTCTTTAAAGATGAAAAAAAAAAACAACCTTTGTTCCTTGTGCAGTGGCTTTCTAAGACGTTCAAAGTCATATTATTTATTCAACACAAGCATTTAAACTGCAGATTACACCATCCCCTCTTTGTGATAACATTAGCTATAGAACTCTTAATACTTCAAATGTGCCTGAAACACTTCATTTAGTGCATCATAATGCCCTAAAATCCCTGGTGTCCTGGGTGTTTTGCAAAACAATAGATGTAAAATGGTGCTCATTGTTTAGCCTTATAAAAATTAGATAATGCATTGAAAGTGCTGACGATCATAACATCATTAGAATATGATTAAAATATGCTGCTTTTGTTCCTCTTTAATATCACAATAACTCTTGAGTTGTGGTTTGTTCTTCCTACTGCCAGATAGTGTGTAATGAAAAAGAAAAGAGCAACATAGGTGTGTGTGTGTGTGTGTGTGTGTGTGTTTTGTGGGGGGCAGTTGTTGGATATTGCCCTGCACTGAGCAATTTAGAATAAATGTGTTGTGAACAAAGGAGTGCTGCGGATCACTGGTCAGAGGCAGCAGCGGTGATAGGGTCCTGGGTGCTGTGTTGTTTAACGTGGGCTCAGCACGGACCAGCTCTCGGTAAATAGCAGGATCCTGGTCACAGGCATGGCTATCAGGAGGAGGAACATACCAAGGGCACATTATCTAAACAGCCAGACATATCCTCACCTCGAAAAAAACGCTCTGCCCTGACCCTCCGCTAGCAAGATTTCATCAGGATGAACATTTCACACCTCATCTCTGTTTTCTCTCTACAGTGAAGACAGGGATTCATCTGATAATTTATTTGTTAAAGGAAAATCTTCTTTTTTATAGAATGGTGATTAGATCAGATAATATATTCCCATATATGTGTTTAGGATGCAGTTAAACATACAAATTGGAAAACAAATCTGATGTTCAGTTTGCCAGATCTTTAGAATTTTTACTCACAATAACTAACATAGGACAGGTATATTTTCCACAGCTTAAAAAACCTAAGATAGGGAGTGATGGAGTGAACATTAGAACTACCGTAATTCCAGGACTATAAGCCGCTTACTTTTTTCACACGCTTTGAACCTTGTGGCTTAAACAATGATGCGGCTAATTTATAGATTTTTACGGGCTGACGAGCTTCATGCCGCCAAAACATTTAGACACCTGCAGCTTATAGACAAGTGCGGCCTGTATATGTACTTTTTTTTTTTTTTAATTTAGTGGGTGCGGCTTATATTCAGGTGCGCTCAATAGTCAAGGAATTACGGTATGTAATTCTTTTTTTCTTTTTAAATTTAGTGGGTGCGGCTTATATTCAGGTGCGCTCAATAGTCCAGGAAATACGGTATGTAATTCTTTTTTTCTTTTTAAATTTAGTGGGTGTGGCTTATATTCAGGTGCGCTCAATAGTCCAGGAATTACGGTATGTAATTCTTTTTTTCTTTTTAAATTTAGTGGCTGCGGCTTATATTCAGGTGCGCTCAATAGTCTGGGAATTACGGTAGATAAGCAAATACTCACTGGTGGTGGTGTCCTCATGGTTTCAATAATAAACTGTAAGTAAGCTATCCATCCATTCATTATCTATACTGCTTATCTGTTAAGGGTCGCGGGGGGGGCGGCTGGAGCCTATCCTAGCTGTCATTGAGCGAGAGGCGGGGTACACCCTGTATGGATCACCAGTGTAAGTAGGCTACTATACTGTAAATTAGTGTGACTGGAAATCGACCAAAGAAAAACGAAGATGATCATTAGCCTTGAAAAAAAAAAAAATTAATAATCTCCTTTTAACAAATCTGAGCGATTCACCCCCTCATACCTGCCACATTGCCCTGCATGTTTAGTGAATTAACACCACCTGAGATTAATCCCTTGGGAATAGCGGCTTTCTTCTTGGAGATGAAACAGGAAGCAATCATATTAAATAAAAAGATATAAATAAATGAACATCACTCGTTTACTTCTTTTGGACGTGTCTGTTCTCAGGTTGGCCTTTATTCTATGTTCAGATGGAGACATTCTGGTGTCAGGTGTGCTGTGGTCAGAGAGTGTGTGTGATCAGATTTGACTCGAGATGAAGTGCTGGCAGGCTTTTAGGAAAACTGGGTCAATCAAAAAACATCACTGCTCAAATTCACATGGTCACAGTGCAGTATCTGCTCATATAAAAATCATGTAAGTGACTTCAGTCACTTTCCTATCAAATAGGCAAACTTGTTGAAAGCTTTCCGATTTATAGCTCAGATCAGACTCTGTCACCACTGATTCCCACTCACAGAGCACATGACAGAGGATGATGCTCTAATAACTCCCACTTTCATTTTAATTTCAAGTTATTGAGCCTTAAATGAGGTTAGGTCATGTGAAAACTGCTGTGGACATAACAGTCACTATCAGCACACTCTGTCCTTTAGACTCCAGCTCAGGACAAAGAGCTAACAATGGCAATAATGGTTTCATTTTGTGCTGCAGGAGTGAGGATTGAAAATTGTGCTCTGCCGTCTATTGATGCAATCACCTGAATGGCTACATCATTCAGGCTGCAGCCTCTGTGAGCTCACTGAAGTGAGCCCATCAGAGGGGCAGTGGCAGGAGAGAGAAACACCATCAAGACTAAAGCAGGCCACTGTCATTCACCGTTAGCTTGATAAGACAAAGCCAACACAGAAGTGACTGAATGCCTGCCCTGACATGAGCCTTTAACTGTATTGCATTAAAAACCTGCATTTGGAGTCAAAGTCTGGTTTGTGAGAGTTCAGCTTTATAAGGAGCTTTTTTTTCACATATTAATTAGACATCAGGCCATCAATAAGTTGGAGTTGGAGGATGGACTTACACACATGCCCTGTCTTAATGATGGAGGTTAGGATGCATGCAGCATGAGAGGAATATGTGTTAATATTCCTCTGAAAAGATGCAAGCATTGTGCAAGGTGTCAAAGACAAGGTATTTATGGAGGGAGCTAAAAAAGAAAACTCTTCTTAGTCTAGTAAGTATGACATTTCTGAATAATTGAATTTAAAAACAGACAATCTCTGATTTGTAGAGCAGTAATTATTTTTATATTCTATTCTTACATTGTGGTGCCAACATAATTGCTGGTACAAAGGCAATGTTTTCTTTTGATTTTTTTTTTTTTTTTTTTGGTTGTTGTTGAACAGACATCTACATGAACAAGTCTGATTCTTTTTTGGAATGATTACGATTTGAGAAATCTTTCTCTTCCGAGGTCATTTGATTTTATCATGTAGCGTTCCAGATGACTACACTGAATTCAGCTGGACTGTTGCTGTATGAAAGTTGTATACCTATACACACCTCTGCACTGGACACACACACACACACACACACTCAGGTCACATCTCTCCTGCTCTGACGATGACTAAGATATCTAAATGTATTTCCCAAAATGTCAGACTGTTTCTTTCATGACCTTTTAATCCAGAGATGAAAAATAACTATAATAACAAAATCACTGTTAATCATCTCTGTTGGTGCCAAATATAATAATAATCTAATTGTTTGACATTAGCAAAGTGACTGAATGGCTGACTCAGATAAAATAAGATTGACATTATTTAAAGAAATATTTCAGTGGTGCTCTCTTTCATGCTTTAATTATCTCTTTAAAAGCTACATACTGATGTGACACATGTTAGTATTTTTTAAATAATGTTAATATTTTCTAATGTCATTCATAATGAGTTTTGGCACAGATGGAGGATTAGTGATCACTATGTTTTAAGAAATGCTTGGGATTCCAATAACTTCATTAACAGAAGTGACACTATAACCAATTGCTGCGATGCCAATATAAATCGTTCATATATTTATATTTCATGACTGTGTAAATTGAAAGTCACAGAACTGGTGTGAGCACTTCAGTTTCATAATGAAACTGTAATTTCTCTAAAACTGCAATTGTAAGTGTGTCTGCAATCCTCAGACGTGGCTCTGATTGATTCTGATTGTGATTCTAAAATAGGATGGATTTACCACATCAGACAGACAAAGATTTGCACATTTATAGCATAACTAATTAAATGTAATCAAAACCATATAACACTTCTGATTAGACTTCTCTGAGTCATAAACATTTGGCAAATTTGTTTTGAAGCTCTCCCAGATCCCATCTTTCAAAGCCCTGGCAGAGTTTTCTCTCTTCAGCAGGGGAGGTCAGAGGTGATAGTGGGCACAGAGCAGCAGCCTGCAGCTGGGAGGGACTCCACACTGCAGCATGGGAGATGTGTGACAGCAGACAGTCTCCACTAGTTTATGGTGTCTATTAAAATTCTTAATCTAAATGGAAGAAATGTAGAACACAAGATGTAAACCCGCTGCTGCTGCTGCTGCTTTCAGAATGATTGACAGGTCCTGCAAATACTCCTAAATGTGGACACCAGCACAGGCAGCCGACACACACACGGCTCCGTATAGAATAATGGAGGTGCATTCCACAAATGAGCAGGTGATGTACTTACACTGTAGATGTACACAGATGTGCAAATGCATTGGATGTCATGTGGTCATCCTCCTCTCTCTGACATCAGCAGCAGATTCACAGAGAGCTCACACTGTTTGCTGGACACCACCACGATGACACTGCAACATATGCACACCATAATAAATATACAGCTTGTAAATTCTTGGCAAAAAAGACAGTTAATACTTAATCAACTGTTGTAAAGAGAAATGCTATTGATATAAGATAAACTAAGATCTACAGGTACAATACAATACAATACCATACTATACAATATGTCAGGCATCTTGGTGATGTTTGTAGTTTATATTATTAAGTATGAAAGCAGTTAGTGAGTCAATGAGGACAGTGTTTGCTGCTCTGTGGATTCAAACTCAGTAGATGTCCTAACAAAATTACTACTACTAAAAACTGAATTTGCAGCAGTCTAAAATAATCAGGCTGTAAAATACAGTACAAACAGCTCCTGGGCATGTTTCACAAAGGACAAATTATACCTAAAGCATATGTCTTGATTCTCAGGAGGAGGAAGAGACTATTATTTATTTATCAGACTGTTATTCACAGTCTGTTGTGGTCCAAAATGGTTTCCCCCCCCGGAGGAACTGTGTCACAGGTGTTTCCTTGGGTAGAACTCGAGTAAAAAGACAAACACAAAAAAAGGAGTGCTTTATATTAAGGTCTGCATAATAATTGTATTAATAAAGTTAATACATGATTGAAGCCTTTATGAATCCCTATAAGATGCTTATTAACACTATTACTAGTTCGATAGACTGATTTGGAATTACAGTCACAACAAACCTACCAATTATGTCATTGTCAAAGCTTTACTAGCTTTTTTGTTTTTTTCTTTAAAGATGAATAAATCCTTTATCAAACACTTATTTACAGTTAATTCCCCCATTTTTTCCTCCCAATTTAAAAAAAAAACTAAAAAAATATATAAAACTATATTTTAAACATAACTATATATCAGAAATAAACAATAATTAAACATTACTATTGATCAGGGACTTGCGGTCAGGGGAGGCGTCATCATCCTCACCTGCCATCATGAGATGTATACTAATGATAAATAATATAATATTTGTCCACTGATCTGTGCTATAAATGCAATTTCTGTATGATTCAAATCATTTCAATCATTTTTATAATCAACATCGCTGTATTTTGCGTATTTCCTGTTCAATTACAGCGTAGGCAGCGAGGTGAGGCAGCACCGAGCGGTGCCTCACGTCAGATTGCGCAATCCCTTGCAAACTGGTGAGCGGTGCCTTTTGCTTACTCGGTGTATGCTAGCAATGTAATGCTTTATTATAATGTTTTTATACATTGTAGACATTTCTATTATATGTCCTCACTTTCCATATAATAGGTAACGTATCTCACGTATGTATATTTAGTGTTAGGATCTGACATAAAGCCGCATTGTAAAGACATAAGGTGAAGCAGGCAGTAGCTCTGCCGCAATGAAGAGGGCGTACGTGAGCTCACGTTTATTCTTGTTCGGTGGTTGCTCTTCTTCTACGTAGTCAAGTAAAGTTCAATAGGAGTCCGTTATTTTATGTTTTGCTCTGACTGACTGCCAAAATGGAGGATGTAATATCTCAGCTCAAAAATTTCTCCAAATTGGATTTTCATTCAAAACGTGAAGTAATAAATAATGGACGACCAATGTCGGTCGGCTTGCTTCAAAGGACGGGACAGACGATAACTCGACCATTTCAAAGTGAGTGGTACAACCGAAAAGACTGGCTGTGTGGCTGTGCTACAAGAAACCGCCTTTTTTTTTTATCCCTGACTTTTGTTCTCAACCTGTGACAATGTCTGGACTAACATGGGATTTTGTGACTTAAAAAATCTACCAAGAAGCTCAACCACTCACATTCAAAGCCAAATTGCTTTAAAAACTTTTGGAACTTCGCGAATAGATTTGGCTTTGAATGAACAGCATAGGCTAAACATTAGCATTCAATGCTAATGTAACCTGCTTCTTAGCCAAACGGGAACTGGCATTTCGCGCTAACGATGGCAACGTGGCAATCATCTCCACTGTGACTGAGAGACTTCTAAAACTAAAAGAAGATAAGGAGGACTTTTACGCCAAAGTCAGGGAGATTTCTGTCCAGAAGGAGAGGCGTATGGACTTCATTTACAAGTAAAGGTAAGACCAATGTGTGAATCCTGTGTGTGTGTGTGTGTGTGTGTGTGTGTGAGAGAGAGAGAGAGAGAACGCACCCGCCGTGGTGTTGTGTCGCTTGTTGTAGCTGTCTGTAGCACCCGCCGTGGTGCTGTGTGGCTTGTTATAGGCTGTCTGTAGCACCCGCCGTGGTGTTGTTTGCTTGTTGTAGCTTTCTGTAGCACCCGCCGTGGTGCTGTGTGGCTTGTTGTAGCTGTCTGTAGCATCCACCTTGGTGTTTGTTGGGAGGCATACTGAACCACTATACATTTTACATTCTTCCTTTGCCCAATATTTACCTGCTATGTGTATGGAAAGAATGCTGATATGAGATATGAAAAACAGTCGGTAGTTGGCAAATATATTGGGTGCATATATTTGTAAATCTGACTCTGAAAGAGTCAGTGCCTCACCGCACGTCACTGCTGTTGATACTATTAATATTATATATTCATTAATAACTACCTCAGTTTTTATGTTATAGCTGCACTTTTTTATTGATCTGATGTGTTTTCAGAAGGTCTTAATTTATTTCAAAATCTTAGTTCAATAGCTACATAATTTAATAACAGTAAATACATTCATTGAGCACTTTATGCCTTTGCTCTTTGAACCCTGTCAGGAGTGGTCTTCTGCTGTTGTAGCTTATCCACCTCAAGGGTGGAGGTGTTGTTCATTCTGAGCTGCACTTCTTATATAGAGCTTTTCCAGCCATATTGACCACTCGAAAGCACTTTACACTACAGGTCACATTCACCCATTCACACAGGCATTCATACATACGCTCTAGCACATAAACTCATTCAAACATCAACTGGGCAGTCTGGGGTTCAGTATCATACTCACCAGCCAGGGATCAAATATTTAGCAGGTATAATGTTTGCCATGCAATTACTGCCCAGTTTGCCATGTACCCTTAAAACAGCTATTTCTATTCAGGTTTTGTTCACCTGTCAGTCAGGGTAGCTTGATGTGAGGCATCCAGTGACAAAAATTCAATTTTTCTTTATAATACGGTACTGAACAACCTTCAGGATAGAAAAATCTTTCAATCTTAATTGCAGTTTTGCTCAGCAGGTAGTTGATAGGACAGGGAGAGTCTAAAATCTTAACTAGTACAAAGCACAATATAGGAGGATTTTCATGCTAATTTTATGGTAATTCCATTCCCAACAAATTTACTAAGTGAACCACTATGGGTCTTTCTTAAACTAGCAGTTTTTCTCAATAAATGCAAACCCAAACTGCAGTCCTGTGCGCAGAATAAATACCAACAGAAATGCAGTTAACAGAGAATACTTAGTCCCTCTGCTCCTCATCTATCATGCAAAATGTGCTGACTGTCCGTTTCTTAGATACAGGGTCTTCTGCACAGTGAACCCTCCAGTCCTCCATCCCTCCATTCACCCCTCTCTCCAACCTTGGGGAAATAAACTGAGGATAAAAAAAAATCAGGTTGAGCTGGGGGAAGTGGCCAGGCCCATCCAAACACACATAATAAATGACCGTGCCCATAAACTCTCAGCATTTTGACTCTGCCGGTGCTGGCTGAGCAGGAACGTAACATTTGTGGTCTTCACATCCCAATCTGCAACTGATATTATGTTTCTCGCTGCCAAGTGCTTGTGCAGGCTTCTATTGCCCCCGTGTCGTGCCACTTTACTGTGTTCGAAGTATCATGTGCTCCCCCGAGGATAACTCGATTGTGACTCTACAGAAGTCTGCTCTAATGACTCAGAGGGACCACAGGGGAAATGGCCATGAAATGGAGCCATTAAGCTGGAGGTAAAAATGAGGGGACAACAGTGTCATCATGAGATGAAGACATTCAGCTGGAGCACACACACCATGTCACGCTTCCACAGATCTTATCTACCGTCTTCATATTACATGGGTCAATCACACCATATGGTCAGTTTGTACAGATGGAGCTACAGTATGGGGGATGTTAAATGAGGAAGGTGTGTTCATCAGGCCTACACCAACCATAACCTCACTGGGCTCATCATCATGTTATTGAGGGTGTGTCTCTCTTTTACCCATGCTATCAGTGTGGCTTTAGAGCTGGCATGGATGGATTATCATTATCATCACATTCACATTCCCCTCAGGATGAACTGTAATGACTTTATTGATCCTCTGATTTTTCACCTAGCACCATCATCAAAGTCAACATCTCTATGAGTCTAATACTTTGGCTTATGACCAAATATCTGATGTTAACACTGTCATTGTGAGCATATTAGCATGCAGACATTAGCTTTTATCTTGCAGCCATTGTATTTTAGAAAGTGGCATTTTCCCCATTTTAAATGTGACATCTATAGACAAAGCCAGTTCAGTCAGGATACTCAGATCAAGGTTTTAACTATTCATATGATTTTAGTTTGATGGTGTGACAAATCTGAGCAAACCTGACACAATTCACTAGTAACTCACTAACAACTGAAGGCTAATAATACATTTACACACACTAATATTCTACTGTCATTCTGAATATGACAATACTCTGAAATGAGGTATAAATGAATGGGAAGAGGATGATCAACTACAGTGCTCAATCTGTCAATTAAATCAATTTAAATGATTCATTAATTTAACTAAGTAATTATTTGGTGTATAACACCAAACTAACAATAAAACTGAGGGGAAAAAAAGTCCAATTGAGTCCATGTTATGCTTAACCAACTCTCCAGAGTACAAAGATAAAGCATAAACTCCAAAAACTGGAAACCAAATAACACTAAATGAAAAAACAAAAGTTGATTTAACTTAACATATCAAGAGATAGGGTGAAAATTGTTTTCCTGCATTTAACACCTATAGGACACAAGTTAGCAGAACTGGCTGTGTGTAAAGAATCACAGATGAGGAGTCTGAGTTATCAGAACTCCCTCACTTTCAGGGAAATAAGAGACAAGCTTTATTTGTTGTTTTAGTTTTCAGCTTAAATGTCGATTATTTAAGGCCTAACGGCTTATAACTGTTACGTATGCTAGCAGATATAAGTGGGAGTTTTTACAGTGTGCAGTATTCCAGATGGAGCACCTGTAATGAAGACCTGATAACAATTACAGATGCACTCTGTCTTGATTTCGGTATTTGTACAGTTGTGATGATTGGTGTATTAAAAGGGGAAGGAGGCCCACTGAGGCCTCATATGTGCAGTCCCCAGACTTCTGTGCCATGCCACTGCTCTTGGAAATTGTGACAGGTGTTTTTCACTATTTTCTGAAATGTTGTGGACCAAATGATTAATTGAGAATAATCAAGAGGTTAATAAAACTGAAAGTAATTGTCTTTGCCTCATATAAGGTTGAAACTGACGGATAACACCTGCCGTTGTAGCGCGATGTCACATTATCTTTTCGACTCCTCCGTGCAGGAGGATGATGTCCTTCAGCGCTCTGCCTCCTCTCTGTCTTCACCCTGCCTCAGTGTGAAATGTTAATCTTGTTTTACTGCCTTCATATTAAAACCAAGCTGGAGAATACACAGATGAGGAGACGCCTTTCCTGGTGCAAAGACAAAGGGCACAATGCCTGCTGTCATTCTCCCAGCACAACCATAAACTCCTTCATTATGGAAATGAACTTATTATGGGATTCTGCTCGCGTCATGTTGAGAGAAGGGCAGAGAATAGACTTATTATGACTTGCTGGTTGTCATACACTGGTGACCCAGGTTAAGGCAAAGTACTGTGAAGCTGGATGTTATTGGGGAGATGCAGCTCCTGCCACCCCCTCCCCTCTGTGTCTTTCTAAATAATGCTCATAGTGAAATGGGGTGGAGCTCCCTGCAGCTCCTCCACATCCTCCAGGCAATATGCTGCTGCAGTTAGGGCAGATGTCACAGATAAGAATTGTGCCTGATAGCAGTGATACAGCCCATGATTGCCACCTTACCATGAGCCCATTAGTGGTGTGGCACGCCTGTTGTTATTTGGCTGTAGCTGGTTGTTTACAGCAGTAAGCACTGATTGCCAGAACAGGTGTGGCAACGGTTTCTGCTGGCTCCTGGCCACCAGACGCCTAAAATGTTCTCACTTAAATTCAATGGAGCAGAAAAGTGTGTAGATTTTGGTGAGCAGATGTCCCTCATTTCAGAGCACTGACACTGTCCCAGAAATAATTTACATATTTACTTCTGTTTCTTCTGTATTTTCATGTTTATTCCCATTAAACATGATTTTTAAACCATATATACAAACCAAATTTCAAACATCCCTGTCTCTGTGATTCACATATTCAAGTATTTCCAATATTTGCCAGAAGTTCAGCTTATGTCTTCATTATAATGTCTGTAAATGGCTCTCAGTAACAGTCTGACGTTGAACCAATCAGTTCTTTGGAGGTGTGACGCGCCCACAAACATTTCACTGAAATAGACTGCCAGTTAACAACAAGAAAGTGTCTCACCTCTGTTTGCTTGTGAGTGAGATCTGAGTGTGACTTTACTGACATGAGTGGCTGCTGTTTATTTTCTCCTCACTCAAAGCTGTGCTACATGATGGTGTTAATGATACGGTGGGTGGACAGAGTGCTATAAGAGAAAAAAGGGCAATATCGGTACTGTCAGTAACTATTTTAGATTCACATTCTCTGTCAGAACATTGAGGTTATATGGTTTTCTACAATTAAAAAAAAACAATTCAATTTATTTTAAAGTATTTAATTATATGCTCTAAAGAAATGTTATGAAGTTTTGCATCATTGAAATGGGAGCAAAGCTGAAAAGTGTGTGTTTGGTCTCTTGCAGTGTTTTAAGGCGTGACATTCAGTCACTGATCACCTAATACTCCTCTTCCTCTGGCAGGATGAATATGTACTTACAGGTCCCAAGATGTGTTCTTGTCAACCAGTATTTGGTTCCATAGTTAGTTAGTAAATACCAGTCCTTGAATGTTAATGACCATATATGTCCCTACCCTCAGATACGACCCTACCTTACCTTTGTTGTCATAGTAACTATAATGACCTGTAGGAGTGTACCAGCGGCAGATATACCAGACCTTTTTCATTACGGTACTAATAATGAACACACAGTTAACGTCATGGATAAACGAAGCAACAGCAATGCAGAGAGATGCAGCACAGACAAACCTATGGGATCAGGATCAGGCATAGTAAATGTTAATTAATGAATTAATGTGAAGAGCACATTCTTCTCCCTGAAATGTGATCACATCAATGTCAGTCTGTGTCTCTTACTTTGAGTTATGTACAGTATTACTTGTGCTTTTACCGAATGCAATATCCACTGTTAGTTATGGTCGCTCTTTGCCTTGTTTCTATTGTTTTGGAACATGATAAACAACTGTGAGCCACACATTTGCATCAGTGATGGATGACCTCATTAGCTACTCTGAAAATCCTGTACAATTTTACACATTTGTGGAGTGTTACCAATCGTCAGAAATAAACGAGCCAAGCCACAATAAGTGTGTGTGTGCACATGAAGTCTGCACATGAAGTATAACTGACCAAGATAAGTCTTGCCTGTAATAAATGTATCCATTACATGCTGAGTGTCTTAGTTTTAACCAGTCATGGATCCATCAGCTCCTCCTCCTCTTGTATCAGGGACACATCTCCAGCTCGGTGTCTTGAGCTCACATAAAAGTGGCAACAGAGAGATTATTTATGAGCCTGAATATTAAGTCTAAGGTCTGTCTTTTCCTGTGAGCCTGTGGCTCAGCATTTTACTGACAGATTTACACCAATGAATGTAAAGATGGCCAGGCACGACGGCAGAACTGTATTTCAAGCCTACGCGGGAGGGTGACACAAACTACAGTACAGAACTAATGTGAGTGATCTCCAGCTGTCCATGGGTGTCATCTCATTCATAATGAGCAGGACACATCATCTACAGACAGAGGACAGAATGATCAAACCAGTCAAAAAACCTAAATGACAAAATCAATCATATGAGTCTTATGATCTGTCTCAGTGAGTAACATACTATTACTGCAGCTACTTGGTTAAAGGAACACTCCACTGATTTTGTACAAAAAAAGCCCATTTGCGTGTCATGATTATCCTGTTCAGCCTGAAGCCTGAGAAAATAACCCTGGTGAAGTCATAGTGATGCTATTCCATCATACGATTTATGACAGAAAAGCTGTGTTACAAATTGATAGAATGGAGGCTGCAAGTAAGATAGACAGTTATATCTAACTGTTATATAATTAATGAGTAGTTTCTGACCCCCATGGTTGAGGTTTGGTTAGATTTAGGCTACTTGTTCATTTCAGTAGGTGGGCTGTCAGGGCTAAACACTATCACAATCACTGAATCATATTTTAATATGTGTTTTTTTCCATTAATACTTTATGTATTAAATTGTTCCCAGTAGTCTGTTCTCTTCATCTCATATCTTTCCTCTTGGTTGCACTGCTTCCAGTACAGTCTGTTTATATTAGAGTGTTTATCCAATCAGATTTCAGCCCTGTGTTGCCAAGTTAAAAGAACTCTGTCTTGAGGCCTTCAGAATCAACAATGCAGGCCCATGTAATTCAAAATAAATGGCAATGAAGCAAGACGAGGGGCCATCTAGCAGGCCTTCGCTAACATCTGCATTTGATTGGATGGTCAGAGGGCATACTGGTCAGAGCTAGCATATATAGCTACTAGCACAAGCTAAAACATGTTAGTATAGATTTAATAGCTGTTTTTTCAACCCACAGTGGCTGAAGGAAGAGGAAGAGTTCAATGACTCTGTTGTAGAGGTTATCTGTGTGTCTCAGTTCCAACAACCATGGAGGCTAATGCTGACATCATAATGATGGCATGATGGCCTAGGAAGGCCTAGGTGTGAAATGCACGGCCAGCCACTGGTTAAGTTTAGATGGTTGGTAGGAAACAGGATGCAATGGAAATCTGTGGTGTGAATGTCAATGACAATTTGTTCAGGAACATTTTTGAAGTCTATTTGAAGCTGATATCTATGTCTAATTTACTCTCTCTACGTGTGTAGCATGTAGGGGGGTTATTGCATGTCATTGTGAACCCTTGTGTTGTATTATGATAAAGCTGGACCTTAGCTTTTAATTCTGAGAGACACTAGTCATTATTGTTGGGTGTGCTGGTAAATGTACAGTAACATTATTCCTGGTTCAAGTCTAGATCGTTGCTGCATGCTAGCTACTACACATGAAATATCAAATGAGCTTTGTCAGCAGATGGACTTACCCAGGTATCATGTTTCACTTTTAGGATCCATGTTCACAAACAAATGATGCTGTTGTTTGTTGAGAACAGTTTTAACTCATTTGTCATAATAGTCACTCCTCCTCCATCAGCACATGATTTATTCAGTTTCAGGTTGGTAAATCATTCTGTTCAAATGAGCTAATATTTGTTAAACCATTACAATGACACACAGTGCTAATATGTATGAAGCACCTATGCTGCATGGGCTTGCGCTGTATGTATATAACTTCTATGTGAATCTCAGATGTGATGCATATTCATGATTTAATATAGTCATCTGATTATTCCTGACAGCAAGTGGGGGTAGAGGTTGTATCTGTGTGTCAGCACATTATTTTACCCCTCACAGAGAAACATGTTCTCAGTTAACATCACAGCCACTGCAAGGTCACATGCAAGTGAAATGCTCCCCATTAATTACAAGCCCTGTGCTTTAACATACACTCAGCAGAGTGTAACTTTGAGCAGTCTAGTGTTTACAGAAACAGCTCCACATCCTGCTCCCTGTGTAGGTCATATTTTAAAGATGCCATTAATCTTCTCTTTAATTATAGATATAATGCCATTGTATGGAGCTGGATTAGATGCACAGATTGATCATCTTTTTTTCCTGCTGTATATATCTGCTGACAGTGTGTGGGCTTGTATAATTATGAGAAGGGGGTGGGGGTGAATTTGTAAGTAGGTGCACTTCCCGAAAGCTGCATCATATGAGGCTGATATCTTCATCTGTGCTGATGAACGATGCTGTGTGAGGTCAGTCTCTACTACAGACCCGTCTCTCTCACTTGCAGCAACAGCTGTGAAATAAACTCAGTCTTCCTTGTGTCTGATCATATGAAGACCGGATGAAGACTCCACTCACCTTGGTCAAGTGTTACATGCAGAAATAACAAGCTGATTGAGGAAGATTTAGTTTTCTTTCTTACTTTGCATCCGCCTATTATCATTTTGAAGCAGTGAACACATTCCACTGCAGATATCCAGCATCAAGGCCACTGACTTATTTTACTCCATGTCCAAGCACAGGACTAGTCATTTTTCCTAGTTTTTGTATCACACAAGAACAAACATTTAGTTTTCATAGTATTTTAGTGTGTGTAAAAAATTCTAACTATGTCAGATTTCCCCTGTATTAGCTCCATTTGCTTTTATATAGCCAAGAACTCACCTATAAACTATATGGATGTGTTCTGATTTACTGATTTACAACACACTATAATGGTTATAAACAAACACAACATTTTTAGGTATCATTTCTCCTCTTTGAAGACAAAAGGTTCTCTCACTTGGTGCCACTATACAGCACTACATCTTGTGGTACATTTTCCTTGAACATGGTGAGATTTTATTCTGTTAATTGCATTTTGGCGAGGTTACTTCCTGTTTGGTGTCAGGCTCTGCAGAGTTGTAGGTAAGATCACTTGAATGCCCCTTGTTAATCGTGTGTAAAGCATGGGAAAAACACTGTACAGAAGCACAAATTTTGCTTTGTACGGGTCACAGTTGCTGTAATGTTTTAAGCCACATTCCCGCTGTGGGGGAGGTTAACAAAGGACTGTTTAAGGCCAAGTCAGAAGGTGTCAGAAAAAGGGGATTTAGCGTGTTGCATGCAAGACAGGGAGATGCTAATATTAAGTATACTTACTATAAATATACATAACAACAGAGCTCAAGTAATATGTTGAATCAAATCTATACACACACACACACACACACACACACACACACATATATATATATATATATATATATATATGGGTTATGCAAGGTAATGTAAACTAGTCCTTTGGTAGGCTCTTGTGTCACTACCAAACTCAGGATATTGAGGAGCTCGCAGAGGGAGAGACCTGAAAGAGACTTTACAGCTCACTTGAGGAGTTGGCTGAGTAAGAGAGAGTGTCCTCCATTTTGAATGGGCTGTGGCCCAAAATTAGGCATCACATAACTGATAAGATGATCTAAATTATTACTCTAGAGGAGAAAATAAAGCCAAACTTCAACTGTCCCCATAGCTGCTTAAAAGCTCTGCACACACACATCTACTGAGGTCAGAAAGTAGCTGCAAGATGTAATGGACTTTGGTTAATGACTTTAACACTCTCTTTTTTAAAATCAGGGCTTTGGGTAAATGTCTCATACCTACAGCTCTCGGTGATGATCTTAATAAGTAAAACTAA
The DNA here is from genome assembly GCF_001640805.2 of Lates calcarifer. NCBI lineage: Eukaryota > Metazoa > Chordata > Actinopteri > Centropomidae > Lates > Lates calcarifer. The sequence goes on from NC_066854.1 coordinate 13,362,909, forward strand.
CAGGGATGATTGTCGAAGAAAATTTTGAGACACTCTCCACTTAATGAGTAATCACAGGGAAACTCTTTCAATTAAACTGAATACTTCAACAATAATCAGTATGAGCTCATTGAGTACTGTAGCCCAGCTTAATCAAATATAACAGCTGAGATGATGAAGGATGCATTGGGAGGGTTAGAGAAAGTACAGACAGGTGTCTAAATACTGATTTTACAGAGCAGTGGAGGTAACAGCTAGTGTACAGACTAGGGATAGACCGATTATCGGCCTGGGCCGATTATCGGTGCCGATATTTGGCATTTTGACGCATATTGGCATCTGCCTTTTTTTTTTTTTAATCCGACAGCCGATAAGAGATCAATTTAAAACTGTGTTATTTTGGCTCTGATGCAGTGGCACCTCTCTGCCTGCAGTCACTACTCTGTCTCCAGCATTGTCCCACCCACAGCACCATCTGATTGGTTACACGCAGAGCCACGGCACGCGTAACAGCCACTCAGCAGTGAAAGTTTATAAGAAAATAGATGCTGCTGACCCTGGGAACTCCCTGCACTTTTTTTTTGTTTGAACTTAAAAGACAAAGATAAGTGAAAGATAAAATAACATTTCAGTTGTATTGAAATTTTGAAAAACTTTATATAATGTAGAAAACGTTAGGGAGCTATTTATTAGTTTAAGTTTTCATTTAACTTTATAAGACATGCTGCTGAGCCTGAGAGCTCCCTGCACTTTTTGTTAGAATTTTGAAACAAAGATGTCTATTGTCTAAGATAAAAAAAACCTTTAACATGTTGCAAATCTGAAAAGCTGTTTAATAAGCATATGCTTAAAGCCATTTAAACAAAGTTAAGTGTTAGAGTTTGTATTATTCAAAATTTTGACACCTATATTTTCACTTTTACTGCAAATGAATATCCAAATATCAGTTATTGGCCTCCTTGACTACTAATAATCTGTATTGGTATCGGCCCTGAAAAAACCATATTGGTCTATCTCTAGCACATCAGATCCTGTGCTGTGCCAGCATCCCCAGCTCCATCTAAACACGTGACTTACAGTTACATTCCCTCTCAATAAAGCAACAAAAGAGTGGAAGCGATGATAATTAGCGACCTCCAGCTCTCGCCTCAGAGATGAATTCATACATTAATTGTTTTAAATGTGCTGATAATGATCTTTGTAAACTGCAATCCTGCAGAATGGCAATGTGTGACTAGGGGAAGAGACAGTGAGGAGGGTGTCTGCACAAACTGTGCTAGGGTTCTACATTATAGATGTTTTTGATGTGCAGTCTATGGCGTTTTGACAATGATTGTTGAAGACTCCCCGATAAAAAAGGAATTGTAGTTTTTTACACTTCTGATTTTGTACAGATTAGGATATTAAGTGGCATTTTGTTCCCAGTGTGTTGTTAGTGTCTGCTGGCTGTAGCTTCATACTTAAGTTTAAGGACATGAGTGGTTTTGATCTTCTTTGGTTCGGGTGCAATGTATATGCTCTCACCCTTGTAAAGTGATTTTATTGATGGCTAAATATTAACTGTCACGATGCATCTTTGGGCTCTCTTGTTCCCTCCTCCAGACCTGCCAAAACCCAGACTTGCCAATCCCTCCTGCCTTGTTTCACTCCACTACAGTCACCTGACCTTGCTCACACATCTGTTCCTGCCTGTTGTGTTCTGGTTTAAGCGCTCACCTGCATTCCTGCCTGCACTGCCTGTAATTTTGAACCCAATCAAAGCATGTATGCAAACCACAGTTTAGTTCTGGTTTAGGCTGATTCACACCACCAGTGGTGGATAAAAGGGGCCATGTGGAGTAGGACCCCTACTATCCCATATAATCCTATATATATATATATATATATATATATGGTGGCAAGAGATCTCTAATTGCTCACTTGGACAGTGATCATGACACTGTCACGTGTGGAGCCTTGACTCCAGATTTTCTTGATGTTTCTGTGTTTTTTCCCTCGTATCACCTCCCCCTCCACCTCCACCTTGTTTGTCTGTGTGCGTTTGAATGATCTCCTCACCTGTGACGCATCTGCATCAACTCTAACTCTAGAACTCTATATCTCTCCTCTCATTCTCTGCCGTACACATGGTAAACTATCAGCCGCCCAGTTGCGTTTCTAAATTTAACATTTTCTCTAATTTGTGTTTAAACTGAAACAGTCAAGTCGACTCACTTAGAAGAAAAACAAATCACTGACCAATACTTGTGACAGTCTGAGAGGAGAGGAGTGAAACTGCTTCACCTTTGAAAGACAAAATAATGATCTTTCTTTTAAATGCTCAGTTGATCACACTCAGTGGTTTTGCTAATATAACCTTTCTTGGACTTGAAAGACTAGTAGTAAATGGTGACTAATGTTAGCTAATGCTAGCAAAATTTCAATCTGTAATTCTCTGTACTGCTATCAGTGGGTGTGTTCACTCACTTGATGACTCTCATGGTGTCCTTGTGTCACTGTAGCCACATTGTTGCTATTCAGTAAGTCTGATACTCAGGAGCTGTACTCGCTGAAATCATTCCTCCTGTTTCAGTTACTAATTGTTATTGTTATTGTCCATTCATTGTGGCTCAACCAGGAAACACTGGTTATAAAACTCTTTATTTACAGTATCTCCACTCGATTGTCTAACAGCTGAAGGCTCATGTTGGCTCAGACAGACTTTTGAATTTAGTGTTTCATGGAATGAGGACTACAGATTTTCTCCTCCATCATTACACTGTAAGTGTAAGTATATGTGGATTGTAGCTGCAGTCTGGATAAACCTTGTTTGTTTGTAAGAAAAAACACTTATTGGGTTGTATTCACTTTGAATTAAAAATCAGCGTTGCGACATGAGAAGTCATCCTCAGCCTGACACGTTTCAGCGAGGAAGGTTTCAAAATACTGGGCGGGGGGCTTCATTTGCAGCGGTCCTTACCAAGAGACAAACAACGAGTACAACAAAATGTCATACTTGTCTCCATCTTGACACATCTATTGTCAGCCAGCCGTGCTAAATACACCGAGTACAAGTCAGCCATCATCTCTGGTCCTTGACGAAAGTCTAGGTAAGCGTATCCCAGCATGCATCAAGAGGCCAATGAATAGCAATCTGGCCTTGCCCCCTCCTATGCACTGTGAGTCTGTTGTGCATAATGCATTGCAGCAGCAGGACAGGGGTAATTACCACAATCAGAGGAGAGGAGCATCAATCTCAGGTGAACCACAGGGAGTAAATGAAGCAGAGAGGAGAAAAAGGAGAGAAAGATGAGTCTCTGCATGAGAAAGAGAGACAGAAGGAGGTGGAGAGGGAGAGGGATGAGCTCCACTTTGTTGGTTCCCCCAAAACTCCAAGGCTTCATGTCAGAAAATTGCCACCTGCATAATTAATCACAGTGAGAAAATCTATTTATCTACCCTCTCTCTCTTTCTTTCCCTCTCCTTTCATATCCCTTTATTCTCACACAACCTCCTTGTTTTTCGATCTTCAGGCACAAGTCTTCATTTATCTTCAATCTGTTCTTGCTCTGTCACAGTTTTTAGCGTTTTCTTTTATCCCTGCAACTTTATTAAAGTGTGCCAAGTTGGGGGTCAACCACATCATCATTACACCTGACACTACAGCTGTTTGTGGCCATTTTTTTTTCTCTTAGCCAGACAGCCACTGGAACACCTGGGGAAGTTATCTTTTCATTGATAGTCTTCGACTGAACATGATTTCACAATCAAATTTAAATTCAAAATAACTTTATTATCTGGTATCTGTAAGAGCATCAGTGTATAAACGACTATGTAGCTGGACAAAAATAGTTTAATATGGTTAAGTGTGCTTAAAAATGTCAAGTGCAGCTTTTAGAATCCACTACCTAGTTTAACTCTATTTAAAGAAAAAAAAAAATCTAACATAATACAACAATGCAATTTATTATGCAATGCAATTATTAATCTAATAATCAAACACTGAAGATTTTGCACCTGACACTAAAAAGATGGATGCAGCCACAAAATTCCACAAAAATTCTTTTTTCCCTCGCAACATCTCAAAACACTTTCAGTGCAGGTAAAATGCATTCTGCAGTACAGCTCGCTACAGCTCTGACTCCATACAGTTGTATTGTGTAACATTATTCATGGCAAGATCCATATTTTGAAATGAACTGATGAGTACTGTGGTGTGGTCAAAACAAAACAAAACAAGAAAAAACACATTAACTACCTAACTGAGAAGGAAACTTGCCTCAAAGAGTTCTTCAGATTTAAAGACATAATCAATAATATGTAATCTGATATATTACTGTATAATCCTGATTACATGTAATCCATTTCCCATAAAGCCTTGGTTGCTGTTTCCATATTTTGTTCTATCTGCATGTCAAACTCCTCTTAGTGTCTGGTCTGGGCCTGGTGAGCAGTTTAAATGAACAATTGAACAAATTAACAATTGCATGCATTGCAGTAAATAATTTAGACTTGTGAAATTAAATGTAAAATAAATAAATAATAAGTTCTTCCTCTCCCCTTACGGCTACCTGGTTCCTCTGTGAAAACAGCTCTGACTGACACAGTTTGACATCAAAGATATTCAAAGGAAGTTATGGAGCCGGTGTTCATCTTTTTTTGGAGGGAGGTAGTGGAGTAGATGATGTGTATGTGTGTGCAGTCGTCTTTACCCTGCGGACACATAACTCTCGTGCCCTCCACTTGAGCATATTCGCTGACGAAGCAGATGGGAAGTTACCGAGCTGCTGATGTCCACTTCCCTCAAAGCACACACAGCCTAACGCATCACCACCGCAAACTATCATCAAAGATGCTGTCACTGAGAAGTCTGATCACACCACGCCAAAAAGATGAAAAGTAAAAATAAGAATTTTAAAAGAAACATTTTTTTAATCCCCTCTGAGGCAGAGTGAGCAGATATTGAACTGTGTGAGAGGCTAAAAAGGCCTGTTTTTCTGGACGCTGCCTCCCAAATAGTTGAAAGTGAGCATCCATGGGGAGCAGAGGGAGTTGTCCGCTGGAATAGAGATTAGAAGCCAGGCTGAAAAAAAAGAGGAGAGAAGGCAGAAACCATCACCCAAAGCCTAATGCACCAGCAGCACCCCAGGGAGCCGCAGGCAGGTTTATATGGGCCACTTACTCTATTATGGTGAGGAGGGGTAAGGGAGGGGAAGGGGAGAGGAGAGGAGAGAAAATAAAGCAAAGGCAAGAGATGAGAGGAAAAAGAGAAGAGGAAAAGACTGGGATAGAAGAGAAGAAAGAAAAATGAGTGGAGGAAAGTAGAAGAGGAGAACAAAGGAAAAGGATATAGAAGAGAAAAGATGTTAACAGATTTACATTAAACACCTCATATAAGATATCTTCATATAGAAACAATAGCTGAGAGACTTAGACTCCATTCTGTCTTGTTTTTGCAGTGAACAGAATCCAGCTTAGTTCTGTCACTTTTACACACACACACACACACACACACATACATACACAATACACTGCCACATTTTGGTTACATAAACCCATTGGGGAGCTATTTTTTTTTCCCAGTAATGTATAATTGTGCACCGGTGCTCCTATTTCAAGAGTACTTCTATTTGTCATAATGACGAATTCATAATGGCCCCACACCTGCTGAGGCTGAATTATGCGACAGAGGCTGCTGTCAACATTTTTCTCAAAGTCCTTTATACACAGCGTACAGCCAGCATTTTTATTATCTGACCTTAATCGATATTCCCAAAGATCAAAGCCCAGACTGTGGCACACACAAGCTGGGCATTATGGCAATTATTTAATAGAGGTTTAATGACAGGAGAACTAATGGCAATTTTTCTCACCAGGATTAACACTGCCCTTTCTCAGCTTTTTAGCATAACAAAACCAGCTAGCTTTTCATGCTGGAGTGCACAGGGTTCTCACTTCTTTTCCCTGGTGTCTGTATCAGTGAAGACATTTATTGAAAAGTTAATTTTGAGAGAGTCAAACTGAAATTTGATCAAGATGTGAACTGAAAGAACATTTTGGTCATCATTCACCCAGTTTGTTTCCTTGTGACTTAATTCGCATGCTAATGGATATGTTTGTTCACCATATGCACTGATTGCTATTCTCGGCTAGTTAGCTAGCATGTTGCTAGCTAGTTAACTAACATGTTGCAACAAATAACTGTGCTGTTTATTGTACAAGTGCATTGGAGTAATTTATGTGTAATTTAAATTCACTGAAAACCCATGCTGGGGTCCTCGATAAGGCTGTGTTCACACTGCAAGCCTCAGTGCTGAATTTGGATTTTTTTTTTGTTTGGCTGCCAATATCAGATTACTGTGTGAACTGGTCACGGTCCTGACTTGACACACATACAAAGCAACAAAGGCGTCACAAGCAGCCAAAAAATTCGAGCCATATGTGGAAGTTCCTTGTCCTTGTCCTGGCAATGTCCTTGTGATTTGTGCTGTTCACATTTTAAAACAGATCTGAGTCACTGTTGGTCACTGTTTCCTGCAGTCCGGAATGTAAGGTTAGGGACATCACCTTAATGGACCAGGGGGGAAACACCACTGCACATATACAGTGGGTTGCACGACAGTAAACCTGAAAGCTAGAAGACTATTTCTTTCTCATGTGCCAGATCAGTAATATTCCTTCAAGTGAATAGGCTCCAGCTTTGAGTCCTGTGTCCAGAGTTTCTACTACATTCAAGGGGCAGACAGCACTGACACAATCAGTTAAAATCAATGAGAAGCCAAAACAGAGAAACCATAGTCATTTTCTCAAATACCCAAAAACAACCTGTTTACACTGAAGTGACAGTGGTCAATAGAAGCCTTAGGAGTTGTGACTTCTGGTTGGGAGAATATCAGTTGTTCATTTACTTATATGACTAATATTTTTTTTAATCTCTGTGTCTCATTTTAAACATCAAAAATATATTTCTTCTTTCTCTGAATCTTCCTATCATTTGTGTTGCTAAGCAACATTCAGCTAAAGGAGTTCACAGGACTCGGCCAGGAGTTTTATTATCCTGACAAGTTTTCAAACCCAAAGAGAAAAAGCCACTGATTGCTGTCAATCTCAAGAGCACTGAATAGTGATGTGTTCAGCTGTATGATATTATTAAAAGTGTCTGTCCAGCAGAGATAAAGTCACATAGCACCTATTTCCCTCACACTGGCCTCTCTCTCTCTCTCTCTCTCCCTCATCCTTATCTGTGACTTCTTCACATCTCTATTTTCTGTGCACTTTTGATGGCATATTCTTACCTGTCTTCCCACCTTCCTCTGCAGCTCTCCCTTCGACTACCAGCTTCACCATGGCTAATTTTATTCAAATTGTCTTTCCTTTCCCTGCCGTGACTTGGTTTGGACTTCCAGATTCACACAAATATGATACACATTTCAAATTTAATTTGCTTGGATCTCACTGAGAAGCTATACACACCATGCAAATTAAATAGTAAACTGTAGTGTACTGTACCGTAGTACCATCTATAATCCTATAATCTCAGTGAGTGTGATCCAGACACTTTCCTTTACTATGTGTGGTATGTGTCCTTCATCTAAGTTATTTTTATTATTATTATTATTGTATATTTGTCACAGATAGTATTTACAGATAGCTGTAATGTTACATAAGCTGTGACTGTAGTGTTCAGGTTGAAACACAGAGCTGAGCACTGGAATCACTTGTAAGATGGCTGCACTAAAACCATTCACATATTCAAGGCAACAAAATCTAACCCATCGACTTTTTCAAAAGCCATAAATGTTGTATTTTACTTCAGATGACATTATTTTCAGGCATCTCATTGTGGTTATTTAAAATAAAATGCTCCAAACATTATATGAACACAGCCATAAAGAGAAATTGCAGGTTTTTTAACCAAATGATGAGCGGATTTATTCCTGTGGAGTTGTTTCTGCCACCTACCAAATCATTTTTCACTGTGGCTGCTCCACTTTTGGTCTCAGATGATGTTCAATAACAATTTCATGTGCTTTGCTTGTGTGTTTGCTTGATAAGACGCACTGTTCAGTTACACCAAATGCATTTTGATTGCGCTGCCAATATCTCACGAAAAATATTGAATAGCAGACAAGAGTACAGGGGCAGATATGGTGGAGAAATGTGATGCTGTAAATGTGTCTCCGTATTATGCAGCCAACAAGCTGGCTAAAGATGGCAGCTGTCACCGTTATTTATTGGGTTTATTCTAAACACTGCATTATTTGTCTCAGACAATGGAAACTAACTGGAGCCATAAAACTAAATGCTCTGTTATTAATCAATACATCAGAATGTATTAAAAACTCTGGGCCTAAATGTTGACTTTAGTTTATTGATTTGTACATAAAAGTCTCTCAGAAGCGAAGAAAATGCAACTAAATAAAAGGGTGTGTGTGTGCGTGTGTGTGGCCTTTGACTACACTTAGAATCTATCACTGTTACGTTTGTCCTTTGTGGAATTCAGGGGGGGTGTTTTATCTCTCCATCCTGCTGTGTGAGGAAATTACTACTTATGTAGACGTGCATAAAATAAATGAATGTGACCATGTTGTAGTTACATATAAACATATTAATCAAAATGAGACATACCAGAAACTGTCAAATACTGTGCCTCTCCCAGGGTAAACAGAAGCCGCAGGAGATAGCATGGCTAGCAGGCTAACAGTAGGAGGCTACAAGTATAACGTGTTTCATCGAATATTTTAGTGTCACCAGCCTTTGTCGCTGTCCTTGCACTCAGCGCAAGCAAGCAACTGCCATCAGCATAGCAATGAGATTATTGTACTGTTTAATTTGGCCCAAAGGGAGGAAATAAAGAGAGAATAAAACTGGTCCTAGAATGGAGCCCTGTGGCACCCCATGCTTCAGAGAAGGCGAAGCCATCAATAGACACAACATTATTATTAATTTTTTTTTAGAAAAGTAAGAGGAGAACCACTGGAGGGCTAGAGATTCCAACCCATGTTCTCTTTTCAGTAATAATGCTGTTATCCACTGTGTCAAACGTAGCGCTAACATCAAGGAGAACTAGTACTGAGCATTCACAGACATCAGCCTTCATCAGGATATCATCGCTAACAATTTCTGTGCCGTGTAGCTGTTGAATGAAATTTCTCAAAAATACTGTTACTGATTGCGACTTCCAGGAGTTGATATGCAGACAATGATGATGTGTTGTACTCTACTGATGATAGCTTCAGAGGTTTTTGCATCCATCCGATCCAGACTCTCTGTCAAGTACAATGTTTAGCCAGCCTGAAAATGATGAAAACCCAAAATGATTGCATGATAGTCTATGGAGCACAACCGTATAGTTGTGGCCAGAGCTGGACAATGCTACGCTATGATTGGCCAGTCTGCGGCCTTAGTGACAGGTCAATTTAGATTGATAAAATTAGACAAATGTTTGTTTTTAATATTGAAATGTTAGAAGTAAAACAGCTCTTATTTAGCTCAGCTGTAGAAAGAACCAGTTTATTGCTATTTGTTCATTTAATCCAGAACTTCTGCGTTGTACTTGTATCAGTAACAAAAAAAGGTGGACAATGACCAATTCAGAAGGTCTGATGTGTTGAAATTGTGCAGGTTATACTTAGAGTGTTGTTTTAGAAACACTATATTGTGGGAAACTTTCTCTCTCAGCTGTCTTCTGTTAATCATTCCTTCCTGTCTCCACTGATCTGGTTTGTTTTGCAGAGAAAAAAGAAAAATCCCATGATTAAAAAAAGAGTGAGTGAGTGTTGTTTCTTTCATATCTTATCTTATCTGGCTTTGTAGGGGGAAAGAATGAGCAAAAACAGAGCAACAGAGAGCAATGAGGGAGAGGAGGCAAAGCAATGAATAATAATCAAAAGAAACATGAGACAGTGTAGATGTCTGAGTGACCTCAGCTTCACTTTCAGACATATTTTAGATGTAAGTGGGCGCAAACTAATTAGTGCTGATCGCAACTCTATGACTTAGAAGAGTTTGAGGATTGCAATCACTGCAGGACAACTTCACACAGCTCCCAGCAGAACATCCATTATGATAAAGGTGTCTTGCAACCAAAATAGCGCCAGAGTTATTGGCCTCTCACTGTGTCTGCAGCTCTCACAGCAGCACTGATGACCCAGCACTTTGAAAAGTTGTGTCCAAAATAGATGATGAAAGGCATCAGGACACTTATATGTGTAGGAGGTTAACCCACACAAGGCACAAGGCAGTCAGAGAAAGTGCAGTATAGAAAGTAAAGCAGGAAAATTGTGACTCTCGAGGTTCACTAACATCTATATCTTCCCTTGTAGGAGGCTTTGATATTCAAAACTCAATAGGGATTTTGGGCCAGTGAGCATCACTGAGATAAGGCCTTCTTAAACCTTTTCAGCCTCAGGCCTAAATGGGATACTTATTAGACATTAAGCTTTTCAGTTTGGCTTTGGGCTTAAAGATTCAAGGAATAAATTATATCCCCACTGCCTTGGGACTTATGGAAGCATACTTTCTTATGGTTTTCCAAAACTAGACCGCTGACCCAGTTTTGGTCCCAACCAGCAGTTTAAGAGTGGTTGATTGAAAGTGACTGCTGTACATGCTGCCTTGTCTGTTCTGTTCCCGCCCGTCTGCAGCACCTGCAGCACCACTTTGTTACCCACAGGAAAACCTCTGTATTCTTCAGCTCCTCTTGTCCTCATCTTGTCTGCTAGCTGCTAATGGAGAGGCGGCTCCATTTCAGTCCGGGCACGGGCACAAGTGAGCGACCGGGGTTAAAACCAGCGAATATGAGCATTGTGACAAGGGCAGCTCGGCAGACAACAAAGCTCACTGGTGCAGTTGACAAGAGACATGCCTTGAAGGGAAGCACATGCCGCCGCTTGGGGGAGAGTGCTGAATGCTTATGCTTTTGAAAAGTGACCACAGCAGCAGCAATAACGGAGAAGTGGAGTTACGGTCTGAAATTTATTCATCTCTGAGAGGGACTGAGTCAGGCTGGCTGGACCAGCAAACAGACACTAACATAACTAATGATAAAAGGACAGTTTTTAAAGATGCACTTTTCAAGATAAGGGCAAGATCAAAGTTCAGTGACGCTAAAGCACACAGGTTTCTGCTTGAACCAGGTGTTTAAAACACACCTCAGGCAACAAGAATATTCTTTCTTTATATCCTTCAGGAGCCAGTGAGGCCTGGACTATGAAGTAAGTTCTGGAGTCACTAAACCTAACAACCGCAGTCTGGCTAAGCGGCCGTACGACGCTGGTTATCAACTCATTAAGTCTACCCAGGATTTCCAGAGTGTGTTCAAGTGAAAGAGGCAGAGTTGTTAATTACAAGCAACATTTTCAGAGCTGTGAATGAAATACCTAATATGATACAAGAAGAAACCCTGAAAGCTGCTGGTAAATTTGGTTATAGTGACATCCAAAAATGATATTTAACAGATTGACAATATAATCACGACTAGAATAGAAACTCTAGAAATAATTTCCAGTTATATAAATCAAGCTGACGATTTATTGTAAATAAACATAACAACAAGTTTTTGCTCTATTGCTCTCTAGTTATTCTGAATATGTTGGTTCATCCATTTATTATCTATACTGCTTATTCTTGAGGGTCACAGGGGGGCTGGAGCCTATCCCATTTGACAGAAAGGCAGGGTACACCCTGTACAGATCACCAGCCTATCACAGGGCCAACATATAGAGACAAACAACCATTCACACTCACTCACAGTCTCCAATTAACCTGCATGTCTTTGGACTGTGGGAGGAAGCTGGAGTACCTGGAGAGAACTAACGCAGGCACAGGGAGTACATACAAACTCCACACAGAAAAGCCCCAGGCCCGAACCGGGGCTCAAACCCAGAACCTTCTTGATGTGAGGTGACAGTGCTAAGCACTGTGCTGCTCTGAATATGTGATGTAGATAAAAAGTGACAGTAAGGTCAGACTGCTTCTGCTGCCAAAGCAAGTAGTAGAGTAAGTAAGTATAGGAATGTGATAAGTATGTGATCCTTTAGTGTGATAAATCATATGCCCAAAGCTCTGTTGAGGACATATGGAAACACTGGAGTAGCAACAAGATTCCACAGAGCTATAAAAATATCTATTGATCTGTATTATTTGTCACTTCATTGTAAACTCTTTTGTCCCTGTCGGGATCCTGTAGACAAGATGATGCTAGTTTTCTAGTAATGTGATTGGTCAGTAGTTGGGCTGTTGATCCACCGAAGTCAGCCTGCCCCGAGGCAGGTTAGCTGTTCAGCATCAGTTACCATGGCGATTTACCTCAGTAAGAAATGAACCACCATCACAAGACTGAAGTTACCTTGCTAACCGTGAATCCTGCCTTGATGTACAGGCCTCTGGGAGTTTCACACCATAATACTCACTGAGCCCAACAAATGGGTTCTGCCAAAGTTACAGGTTGTTCAGTTTAGCAAAGTTAGCAAAGTTTTAAACATGGGTTGGGTTGTGTCACAGCTCCAGGGTTTATCCCTGTGTACCTCAGTGTTTCCTCCTCCTGTGTCTGTCTGTCTATGTGTGTTTATGTCTTTTGGGTGTGGCTTCATTACCTGGCACCTGGCTCATCTCTGGACACCAGTGCCAGGTTTGCCACCCTGCTTTTGCCAGTCACACTTCATGCCCGCCTGCAGTCAGTCAGCCTCCAGCCACCTTCACCAGCCAGATCCCTCCACTCTGTGTGCTTCAAATAAAACCAAGCCATGACAGTTTTGAGTAGTAGAATTGTAGATCTTGGCCTTAGTCACAGTAGTGGCTGTTCAGTGGCTACAATAATGGATTTAAGTTCATTACTTGCTAAGTAAAAACTGTTTCCTTTCCTCTGTAAAGCAACCCTTCATTTGTCCCTTTAATCTTCTGCTGTATCACTCAGTGTAAACTGCAGTGTAGAATCCAGTATAAGCTGCCATTCTCATTAGTGATGGCCTCATTTGTCTGCAGTAATTATACTATTGTCTCAAAACGAATATGGCAATGATTTATTGATGATGAATACTAATGCTCAAATTGACCTTGACTTATTGAATTGCTGGAGCCTTGGCATGAGTTCACAGATCTGAGCTCAGTCCAGGAGGCTGAGACTGACATCAGTGACAGGAGAGCTCCAATCTCTGCCTCCCGTGGGCTAAAGAGCTCGGGGAAATGATGCATCTCTTTTTACTGCATGTGAAAGGAAAGCAATATGCAAATCTCTGAGCACTAATGTGTGCTGTGGCCGGGCATTACTGAGGTTTGATTTTCACATATCTCAAAACTCGCTCATCTCTGTGCTGCTCAGTGCCTCGGCCATCCTAACACCGGGCAAGTGGCAATTCTCACTTATTTGTGGTCCCCCTGAACCACCCAGCCGACCATGAAATGAGTTCATTTCACCACAGTGAGATGCAAATGACTGGTGCTACAATAATATCACACCCTGTCATAATCAGTTATGCATTTTGAAAAGAGAGGAAATGTGTCGTTTCCATCACTTTCTCAGTATTGTCTCGCTCTTGAAAGGACGATGACTTTGAACACAAATGCATGAAAAGGTTCAGCAGCATAAACACATATTGTAGTCAGTTTTTCCTCACTGACTTTACAAGGATTTTCATTTCACTATCAAAGGCTCTTGTGTAATGGCTACACCGTCTTTGTTCCACACTCATTTCCTCTTTTCCAAGCTGTTCCATACGTTGAATTCCTCCTTTTCTTTGTCATGTCATCTGCATAAAAACCTAAATGACCTTCCTATCAGACAGCCCATCATTTTAAAGGCGGTCTGTGATTACTGGACTAATTAATCTAGAGATAAAGCCTGCAAGTTTCCATATGCTGCTGAATGATCTGTTCATTATCAGACTGGTGAGAGACCTGCAGATCTACTGGCTGGTCATGGTTATACTCACATTTGGTCTGAACCACTACACAGTTGTGTAATGCAGTACATGTACTCGCTGCTGTGGATTTTTTGTGGTATTTGTGGTAGTAACCTTTTACATAGTATACAAACACGTGAGACTTGTATACTACCCTTGCAGTTTTACATAGTGCTTATAATATAAAATCATTCTTAGACAATTTTAATTAATTAAAGCTACAGTGTGTAACTTTTTTCAGGAAATATGCTACATGTTAATGTGGAGAGGTGGGAGCTGCTGAAATAATGAAAAATCTGGTGATAAAATGTATATTACATGACATGTAGAGAGGGGAGATGTGTGAAGTTATTTAATGTTTTAGTATGATGAGTTATCAGTACACAGTATTATGCACCAAACATTGGGTGAGGATTCTAATGGAAGACCAATATTCATGCACAGTGATGTTTTAACCTATCATTAGCTCCAGCAGCGTCTAATGATTGTAGGTTAAAACCTACAATAATTAAATCTGCATGTCACAACTTTCATCTCAGAGTCAGTAATGCAACAGCAGCACAGCAGGGCTGGACCAGCCAGGATTACTTTAGAAATCTATTAAAACACCTTTTTTGAATTTCATGTTGTTTCGCTTGTATAATTTGATATATTCTGTGTTCACGGATCCATTTTCTTTTTTTTTTTTTTTTAATCTTTAATAATATATTCTAATGCATGCAGGATCACATGACAGTGGATACAGAATGACTACATATTCTAGAGCTGTGGTTGCTCTAAAATGCAGCCTTTTCCCTTATGGTTCATATGAGACCAGCCCAGGTAGTGAATTGCCCTGATGGCCTTGTCCCTCAGCTTTGTGTAGCTAGTGAAGCTTACAAGGAACAAACTCTCTGAGAGGTCCTCAGTGAGGTGCTGTGCTCTGTGTGAGCAGTAAAATGACAATCATACTTGTGTGAGAAAATGCCAGACACAAGTTATTAGGCTGCCAGCCTATAAATAGAAGATGGCACATTTTCACGGTCCGCATTATCATTTGCCAACAGATGCACTGGGGAGAGACAGAACACACTGAAACAGTCCATTTAGTGGTGAGGAATAAAACTCTATTTGTTTTAATCATTAAACAAGGGGGAAGTTATTGAACTGAAATATGTGTGGTGATATTAGGTGGTGCTAAATAGCTCGGCTGCACAGTGATGAATTTCAAACAGCCAGAGGTCACACAGAGTCCAATAACAATGGATGTACGTATAGCTCTGCATGGAAAATCTGTGGGGGTGGAAATGAATGCACACTCATTATAGCTCCCTTGTTTGCTGCATTTCCATCTCTGAAATTAAGGGAGGACAAGACACAAATGAAAGTGGGGCAGATGAAGCAGCTCTCTGATAGGCTGCCTGTCTGAACTGCAGTTTTATCTTGAAAACAGAAACAGCTTGTGAGAGGTAAAGAAACTTTATTGAGGTGACTCAGAGAGAAAAATCACATTCAGCCTTCTATTAGGTGGTATCCTTGTATTAATATAGCTCTGTTATTGGTTTGTTTTCCTTGTTAGAATGCCAGTGGCTAACACAAGAATACATACATACGTTTGAGGCTGGGGTGAGGAGTGAGGTCCAAAATGAAGACATGAATTCGAGCCTTCAGCAGATGAGTGGTTTCTTTAACACAAAAAGCAAATGATTTATAGACTGGACCAGATGAACCTAAATCCAAAGGAGACACAGAAGGGAAAAAGTCCAAACACAAGGTATATTGAGAAACACGGCATAACTCCAGACAGGAAGTAAAACACAAGGGAACCACCAGGGAAGTAATTACAAAATAAAAGAAGAAGTAACAAGAAACACAAAGAGAAGGTGAATACCAAAATAAAACCAAGAAATGAAGTAGCAACCAGAAGCGCAAGAGAATGGTAATTTTGAAATAAATCCAAGAAACAAGGGGGCAAGTCAAATGCAAACACATGTATCGGAACGTTTCCTCTCCCTTCAGTCATCTCACCTTTTGATTTTTCTGGTGACCCTTTGGAGGGGCCTGACCCCTAGGTTGGGAGTCACCAGGCAAAACTAGTTTACGCACAACTGCTTATGCCTAATGGCCTAATGGCACATCAGCCAATCATACAGCAGCTATGCAGTGCATACAATCCAGCAGATACAGGTCAGGAGCTTCAGGTCAGGTCAGAGGTCATGGTCAGACTGGTTAGAGCTGAGAGAAAGGCTATGGTAACTCAGTTAACCACTCTGTATAACTGTGGTGAACAGAACAGCTTCTCTGCTGCTCAACTTTTAGAGGAACACTGTCTGTGGGCAGGAAATCCAAAATACAAGTTTATATTCAGTGTTTCTCATCAAAACTCATTGCATACATAGATCCTTGAGATCTAACAGTTGTGTTGAATGTGTTTCTTTCATAAAACATATGCCTTGCTACATAGTGCTACAAATAGTCAGAACCCCCACTGTTAAGCTTCTTTCAAACAATCTGAAAACCCTGTGACCTTGCTACTTCAACTTTTTATCTACATTTTGGAAACGTGTCACTTCTGGGTAGATTACAGAGAAAGGCATTTTGAATAATGCGCCCCCAAAGGAGAGAACCCCAAATTATTATTATAAGATACTAAAAATACCTCTGCAGCAGTGAAGCAACATTTGCCAAATAGAATATAACTGCTCACATGACAATGCAAACAAAGAAGTGTGTGTCCTCTCCCAGACTCTACAAATCTGTCACATGAAAAGCCTCCATTTTAAATATAACTCAAGTCTTTTATACCTAATTATCCAGTCAGCTGAGATGAAGAGTGTTTTACAGGAATATGTAGTCCTTAAATCATCATCTCATGAGCTTCATCTTGAATCTTGCCCGAATCACATTATCACATTAAGCCTTTAGTCTTCAGGGAGACATTAAACCTGCCCTCTGTCTGTCTACAGTAGAAGGAGGTGCTGTGCACCCACCAAAAATGATCATTTCAATAATGTTGCACAAGATAAAAACTTGTTTGATTTTTCAGCAAAGATAAGTTGTGATTTGGTTAAAATGCACATACATCAGGAAAGTTGCACAATAAGCAAAACACATGTTGAGTGTAAGGGGTCTTTAAGTAAAAATATATGTTGGTATTTTGAGTAGCAACTGAAGTAGCAGACCTCAAATCACATCTTTGTCTCTGCATTACTGTGCATGAGGTATGTGTGCTGTCATGTACCATAGCAAATATTCAACAGTGACTATCTACAGAGCTGTCACCTACACACCCATACCTTCATCTATAGTTGCACTCATACTGCAGCTTTACTGCTGAACACACACCTACACCTTTTCACTGTTTTCTTGTGTCAGATGACAGCACCTGCTGCACAGCAGGAATGACGGAGGCTAATTGTCACAGTGTGTCAGGTGTCTTTAATAGCTTTTTAATCAAAGGTGTTGCCGAGATAAACAGGTGCCAATTTCTTCACAGGAATTCAAGCTTTCTCCAGATTTTGCTACGACTTCTCTGCATTCATTTAGAGAAATCTACCAGAAAGGAAAATGTGTTCTGACCCAGCCTGGGCTCCCTGTGTGCTTTTTGTTTTGGGTGAACACAGTTTGGAGTGCTGCCGTGGAATCAGAGTTGATTGTGCGTTATCTTTAGCTGCACTGCATGTCATGTCAGTGCAAAGTAGCCCCTGAGACGGGCTCTGTCTACACAGTGCTTTTGGGTGAGTTGATAAAGCTCCTTGCTGCTCTGTTTTCTCAGGTAGGACACATCCTTTTTTTCAAATGGACTCTTCAACTTCTTCTTTAGCAATGAGACGAGCAGAAACACTTCTGATCTCCTATAAATGCTTTTAACCTTTAGCATCTTTTAGCTCACTGTTTTGGTTTTATGGCCATTGTGGAGCATTTAGCAGCTAAAGTGGTGGTGGATTAATGGATGCAGCTTTGAACGAATCACACTTGTATGATGCTGTGGGAAACAACATATAGTGTCAAGTACAAAATTGTTATTTTAGATTTAATGTATTCATGTGACAGACGCTTTTGTTTTTTTCAGTTTTAGGTATTTTACTTGTTTGTTTTAATTAGTTTCACCTTATTATGTTGTGGGTATTTTTATTCACTGTTGAGATCTTTGTGGTGGTACAGATTTGTTATTGCTTTATAAATACGGTTTATTGTTATTTACTTTAAGTAGAGTTGAGTCACTAATGTTAATTTCAAAGTAAGTAAAGTTTGAGTTCATAAGAAAATGGCCACAAGTATACAAACTTAACACCAAACATCCTTAACTGAAGAGATTTGAGACCCTTAGGTAGGCTCAACCTGTAATATTATGACTATATTATGTATGTGGCATTCTGGCACTACCATATTGATGTACTTCAATAATACACATAAGGCAAAGTCAGAAGGATAGAGCCTAAGGGTAAACTTTACGTACATCCTGACTCAGTTTCCTCATAGGCATTTATAACTGATCAGTATTGATTGGGTAAAAACCTGATTCATTGCACTCCACAGTTCATTTATTTGTGTGTAACAGCAAGAACAAACAAACAGCAACGTACATTTTCAAACAGTAAGAATTCATGAGTAACACACAGCCTAGCTGCTTTACGTTAAAATGTTTAAATAAAATAAAACACAGTTTCATTGCATGACCTTTAGTAACATTTCTCTCCCTGAGCACACCTCTACACAGCTGCTCTTGGTTAAAAATGGCAGATGACCTTATTAGTATTATTATTAGTGCTTTGTTCCTGATAGTGATGAGAAGCTGTTTA
Organism: Lates calcarifer; assembly: GCF_001640805.2. Lineage (NCBI taxonomy): Eukaryota > Metazoa > Chordata > Actinopteri > Centropomidae > Lates > Lates calcarifer. Next base: position 13,381,549 of record NC_066854.1, read on the forward strand.
AATGATTGGACCAACAAAATTAACATATAAAGACACTGGTGTTGATTCTGTACATTTATAGTGGAAGAGCCCAGTGAATAGCTGCTAACTGGAGGCAAACAGGGAAATCCATACTGATTACCCCCTATATGTTATAGCCTGTAATACATATTGGTACACACACACACACACACACCCTTTTCATTGCACACAACCTCTTCATGCATGGGGTGAGTGAGCATGAAAGTGTCATGGCTGAGAATAAGTTCCTCCCCAGCTATGATGGTTTACACTGTTTTGCTTTGTATTGTCTTGTTCACTGTTTGGATTTCCATCCTGTTGCTTCTTTGACCTCAGGAATATTTTTACCTTTCTCACCTCCTCTGTGAGGTGGGATATGTATTAAGATGAACTCCACTGAATCGTTACATTTTTATTTGACATGTATAGAGATGTGTTGTGTTGACAGTGTCTGGCTTTCGTCTCCTCTCTGAGTCAGTTTTGTAACCCCTCGCTGTAGAGACATGCAACAGAAAACAAAGCAGACACTCAGGGCTCAGAACAAAATTGAATCCATGACCTTATCAAGAAGGTCTTGGGCACCAGTGAGCAGCAGGATGCAGCAGACTCTTGGCTAAGTGAAGGCAACGTTCTTGGACATCTGTGGTATAATATCTGTCCTCTGCTTTGGCCCAGACTGAAATATCTGAACAACTATTAAACGGACTGGGATGAAATGTGGTTCAGAAGGTCACGTTGCTCTTAGGATGAACTGTAATAACCCTGCTGATCCTTTGAAGTTTCATCTTGCACCATCACCAGGACAACATTTTTCACGTACATTACTAATGACATTCCCATCAGCCTCAGCTGTATCTTTGTATATGGTGCTAAGTAACTAAGATGGTGAACATGGAAATTTTCCACCCGATCTAGTACTTAACTTAATTTGAAAACAAATTTGGATCTACTTTTTGTTGTTAGGCTACATTTTAAAGCATCTGCCACTCTGCTAACCTAGTTAGTATGATGGAGAAAGTATGATACTTCCTGTCTCAACTTTTACCGGCTGTAGGGTTAGGGTTAGGTACTGTAGTTGTTCAAACAGTCTTCCTATTCAATGAATGATTTTTGGCAACATTTCAGGCATGTTGACTCAGTTTTTACAGTTTGACCTCTAAATAAAGTGGTTAAATTATCTGGATAAGCTACCGGTTTGTCTCAACCTGCTTGACTGTCTGTCTGACATCTCAAATTTCCTTGAAGTGATGTTACTGTGTTCCCAGATCTCACGTTAACTTGATAAGTTTGGGGCATCCTTTTTGGCCAAGATGTTAAGAGCTCCACGGCAAAGGGACCAGAACCACAACTCCGGCCCCCAACTGCTATCCAGTCATTTGCCCTCTCTAAACATTCCACATTTGACACAAAGATTTTAAACGAACGTTCTGCGTTGCTGTCTGCATGGTGGGTCCAGTTAAAACGACTCTGAACCATAACACACTGAAACTAAACCATCATCTTTCCCTGACCTTAACCAAAGAGCTTTAGTTGTCTAAACCACAGAGGGGACTCTGGATGTGAACCTGGATTCTGGTCTGACAGTCCTGTGCTTTGTACAAACCTGTCCACTCCAACCAGCCATTCACCAATATCCTCATCATGTTTGCAGTCTTAGCTAATGCAGAAGTCGAGAGCTTGCTAGCCATAGTGATGTCTCACAGCAGCTAATACTAGCTTGAGGACTCGGTGTGTGAGGAGCAGTAGACCAGAATAATGTTTGTTTCCTGATTGCCTGACCATGACCTTCTCTGATTGGTTAGAAGGTTCAGGCTCACTCAAAAACTGCATCTGTTCATTGAGCACCGCTCCATGTTAAGATATGATTTGGTGCATTTTCCAAAGAAAAGAAATTAGAAAATGTTACATGTTTTACATGGCTACATAGCTTTAATATCTTATGTGATGTATAAAGGTAATTTCTAGGGATTCTCAGGTTCAACAGAGTTTCCCAAGTTTGAGCACCTCCAGAGGACGTTACACAAGTGTTATCAAAGGCTACTTGGCACTAAACAATCACAATAAAACTGATCTCTCTGTGTAAAATTGACATACTAGATTAACAAGAGAATCGTCAGTGCAAAAACATGACTGCTGCTGCTGCTGCACACAGAGGGAAACAATAGACACAACGGAGTCTGCTGTCTCCCATTAAACTAAATCATATCGAACGAAGAGCAAGTCATGTTCCTTAATGAGCTAATACACAATGTGATATGTTCCATATTTCCGCACTGCAGTGATGAAAGTGAGAATAACACAGTTATGAATAATAATAATATAAGTGTCTGGCAGGCAGCTCTCTCTCTGCTTCTGTATGTGTGTGTATTTTTTACTGTTTGATGGTGTGTGTGTGTGTGGCTGCAGTGACTGCTGCCAGGATATGGAGTCATAAGTAGGGGCGGGAGCAGTGGTGTATGTTAGGCTGAATTTTCAGAAATGGCCTCCATCCCTTTCCCCAGGTCCTCCTGTTATATACAGGAGTTTAAAAAGTGTTTAGAATAACATGAGGGTGAAGAGCCGTGACTGTACTGGAGACAGTGAGTAGAGCAGACCCTGCATAGTGTCCTGCACTGTCTGCTGTCTGCACAGGAATATTTACTGTCATAAACACTGATGCAGAAATGTAATTGATTTTAAGTGGGGTCATTTTTAACTGTAGAGTAATTCAGACATGTCCTTACTGTGTGTAGGAATATTCATATTATTCATATCATGCATCACATTTGCTTGGGCTTCATGCAATATGTAGTCTTTGGTCGTAACAACAATATTATTTTTTTTGCTATAGCAGCTTTGGGCCCATTTATATATTTTCTTATACTGAGTCTATTTTAACATATTGTGTCCAAATTAAAATTAAAGTATCTTGGAGACTTTTGCTGCGTTCAATTTATATCAGAGGTTGGAAGAACACCTCAGTTGTAAACATTAGATTTTAGTACAAACACTAAGAACATTCTTAAAAAGATGTTCAAATGTAACTATTTGAGAAAAAAAAAGAAACATTAGGCTATGAACGTGAATCATTTTAAATGTTTCCCGGACTAGCCACTGTCGTTGCTTGCCATTGTTAGCAATACCAGTTGATAACAACAAACAGAACTGCTATATAATGCTAAAAGTAGAGTAGTAGAGTACAGTAGAGTGTTCACTACTATTAATGTAAGCAGCAGCCATCTTAAATTGTTGGGTTTGGTGGGGTTTCTCTGACTTTTCAAGTTGGAAATCTAATTTAAGGAGGTGTTCCAGTTAAAACTTCCAACTAGGAACTCAGAAATTTCTGACTTCCAAGCTAGAACTGGAACCATTGGCTATCAGAGTTAGTTCAGGCACTAAGCTGATTAAGAGTTGAGAGTTGCCCTTTAGATTGAAGTGGAGGTGTCTGTCATTGTAAGAAGATATTTAGTCTCAAAGATGCAGAGATCTATGGTTTGCCAGAAACAGTTGGGTACTGTTAAGACCCTGGTCATAATGATCTGATTTGTATATTGTCAGTCACCTGATCTCTAAGCTGATTGGTCTGCATCCCAGCTCAACAATCGAGAGCTGTAGGAGACTGCAGTGAAGGCCTGGGAGAACATCACCAGGCAAGATAAAAAGTGTCTGCTGATATATGTGGGTCAAAGACTTCAGGCTGTTACTGCCTGCTGAGGATTTTCCACAAATGTCCAATTACTCTGAAAAACCAAACTTTAGGTACTATATGTTAAAGGTGTTACATCTTCCACACAGTTCTTTCTTTCTTGATATAAACCTGCTCAAATTAAAGCTGAACCTTGGCTCTTAAGTATAGTATTCATTATTTGATTTCAAATTGAAGGTGGTGAATGGGTGGCTTTATAACAGTTTATAATGATTTACATCATCTGTCTGGCATGGCTGAATCTCTGTTCTCCTGAGCTCACAGATTCTAGTTTTCTTCTTCAGGGCAGAGCAGAGAGCACAGAACTTCCTGTCTAGTGTTGTCTTGTCCAGATGTAGTTACTGGTATTGGTTATTAGAGAGCAATGTTATGGGTGATGCATAGCTACTGCATATAGGCATACTAATGAGGTTTTTTTTTAGACTGGATGGAGTCAAGGAGGGCATGCGCCATCATGTGTGCAGCAGCTGTGCTGCATAACATTTCGTATAGCCAAGAGTGTTCCTCTGTCACAGGAGGATTTGAGACTGATTTGAGTCGAGGCTTTTTTGAATTGTTGTAAGCCTATGCAACGTGAATAACAAAGTCAAGTGGTTCACAATGATGACTGGCATCATGTTTGTGTGATGAATATTGTTGTTGTAACCTAAAATTTACTGTTTCAGTAAAAAAATCAAGTCATTTTGATATTTCTGAAGTATTTAGGAAGATTTTTTTTCTTAGAATTGTAAACAGCTTGTAAATAAATTAATTATAGACTAAACTGTGTATGCTTCAGAAATGAAATTTTAGACTTTATTCATGGATGGGATTTATTCAGGGAATTTATATTTATTTACATTTGTGGGACTAGTCAGATGTTCATAAAAACATTCGCACTCAAGTTTCTTTTTCCAGTAGAACATATTGGAGATACAGATCCCATGTCCTTCAGGTACAGTTGCTTTTTTTCACAGCTGTCCACAATGCTGAGGATGGGTTGGGAGTCTGTGCAAGAGATGCAGCTTCATTAACATAAAACATATTGCTATTTGTAAGAGACCATCTTCATAAGTAGTGTCTGATGATTTGTCTGGCTTTTCTTCACTTTGTCAATTGTCTGACCTCCTGTTCCTCCCTCTGATTGATTGACTGCTGCTGTTATCATCTGCCAGATGTCTTTTTTTATTATTAGTCATGGCATATCAAAATATGCATTACTTACTGTAGAGTGAAATTATTATTTTTTTTGTTATTTCTGATGTATTTGTTGGCGACAGTAAATGTTTGCAACCATAGCAACGTGAATGGCTTAGCAACTATAACCTCAATAGAATGTGTTGGTGTGGATGCACATTAGCGATGCTGGGCGTAGCAGCATTGGAAAGAATACTAGTGTGAATCATCCAATTCTCCGACTCTTTGGAATGAATGAAAGGAACCAAGTCGTACTTTGTGAGAGCCCTTCTTTTTATTGCTGTGACTCACTAAATCTACCCCTCTTTATATGACCAGTGAGAACCAGCCAAATAGGACCAGGTAAAAACCTAGAATATGGCTGGACCATAAATGGGTGTTCAGAATTATAGTCAATTTGCCACAGGATATAGCTGCAGTGTTTGCACTGATTAATTTTAAAAGAGCATTGGCCAGTGGGAAAACACTAACACTCAGCTGACCAATGGTGTAACTTCATCATTCTGTCAGTCAGGGATAGATGTTTGCTTTTAAAGGACTGGCCTCATTGTTCTATTGAATGGCTGTTTGAAAGAAATAATCGATTTTTCTATGTCACAAGATGAGTGATATATTTTCTGTATCTGCAGCTTTCACCAAGTTAGACATTTTCAAACAGCACCATGCTTTCTGTGATTTTTATGACTTGACCTTTACACAGAAATATACTGAACTAATATGTAACTCTCACTTGTGTTGTAGCACAAACTGTCCCAGCAGGTTCTTATTGGTTTCACATTTCTCAGTTGCTTTTACATTTTAAATCAGATTGTAGATTAAAAGGAGTGACTGTGTGCGATCATACAAATGTATAGATATGCGCTCTGAAGTATACAACACTTATCTGTGCCCCCTCCTTCCTGATAATAACAACATGAATCTTTAGTGGGATTCAGTCTGAACAGTATTAGAGAATCGTGACATGCTGTCAGCCTGGACCGTCACAATGCGTCTTCCACCACACCGGGCAAATGACTCACCGCTTAATATCCTGACTCTGACTAGCCAACAGACGAGAATCAATCTGTATGCTAAGTTTCCCTGTACTGATCCTGAAAATGACAGCCATTATCCAGATTTACATTTTATCTCCCGCTAAAATAATGACAATAAATCATCGGGGGTGTCACGGCTGTCGATAATTACACAGTGAACGGCCAGTGAAGAGTTTGTCTTGGAGAGGCCTGTGATCCACTAACAGCCGAGTAAGGAGGAGAGGATGACAGTGAAAAATGAGGCTCCTTCTCATACATGGGTGAACAAACGGAGCATGCATCATAAAGAAGTGATTTTAGTTTTCTCAGTGCATTAATGTTGCCTATCTCACTGAAGAATGTTTGTGTGTATGCCATGCAGAGGCACCTGCTCCTGTTTTCTCTGTCTCACTGTGTACTTCATGTCGCAAAGTGACAGCAATAGACTACATGAAAGTAATAACTATTATTTAGGTTCACTATGACCATAATTTAGCCCTCATTCAGCTTTTATGGAACCATTTGTGATGACAGTTTTGAAACTACAAAGAGTAATAAATGGAAATCACAAGTTGTAATTTTTCCAGTTGCTACTCTGGCTTTGGATTTTAAGAAATGGCATATATGAAAAGAGATTCAAAATATGTCAACATCTCAGTTTCTGATGGCACAGAAGCATGACTCTGGGGGGGGGGGTTTGTAAATCCCACTGTATCCTTAATGCTAATTAGAAAGAGGTGCTATGCATTAAAATGTGACAGCCATTATTCTAATCAAAAAAACAGAAAATGAAAATGAAAATTTGGGGTTTAAAGGAACACTCCAATATTTTGATGCATAACCATTCTTACCTAAATAATCTGCACTCATCCAGTGGGCTAAGGTTATATATGTTTAACCTAAATTCCTGTTGTTGTTCCTCAGGACATGTGCAACCAGATCATTATGCTAATTAGTTTGTAAAGTTTTAAAGACTTTTTCAGAGGCTGAATTTTAACTATTTACTAATATCTCTCAAGAAGCTGCAGCTTCAGTCTGTAGATCAACTATTGATCTCCACACTGAACTGATACGAAACAACAACTCAACAACTATTTAATGGATTTCAGGAATTCAGTTCAACATTCACAGCTCCTGAGGTTGACCTGTAATAACCTTCACTTTTCATCTAGTACCATCATCAGTCAATACCTGCAAAATTATTGCTGTTTGTTTGGTGCTTTGTAATTAGCAATACTAGCATACTAACACAACACTGAGATGGTGAACATGATAAAAAACTGAACCTGATACATACCAGAATGTTCTATTGTGTTAGCTGTTAGCATGTTAGCATCTCACTCGCAGAACAGGCTCACAAATCTGGTAGCATGGATGTTCTTGTTCACATAGTCATGTCGCATAGCATTTGTTCCATTCAAGCTTTTCATGATTCTGAGTAGTTGGTTTCTCATCTGTGTTGACTTAAAAGCTCAAATACAAATTTCTTTTTTGACCTAAACAGACCTTAAGTTGATTTTTTTAAATTGCTGTTTCCAAGGTCAAGAATAAACTTTGACCCAAATCTATGTATTTTATTTATAATTAGCCCTGTTCCCATTAAGAGACAGTCTCAGGTGTGTCAGGGAAACAGTGTGCTGAGGTGGTTAACCAGAGGAACAGCAACTAAGCAGTTCATAACTTCTCTGGGTTGCTTATCAAATGTCGAGTTAGTGTGCATTGTCATGTGTATTTTGAAAAGTTGTACAAAGATTAAAAGTCCATGGCTTTAAAATAAAGAATAGAAAGAGTCTCCAGTATCCAGTTCTGATGGTGAGATTTATGTTTCATCAAAAGAGCAGTTATTGGTTTTACAAGAAAAAAAACTTTGGTGTGAGAATTAAGTGGTTAGTTTTGAAAATCCACAGTGGTCAAAATTCTTTCTTATCAGAAAGAAAACAACGAGCTTTCCTCTCAGATCAGTCGCTCTCATAGTTTCCAGCCATGTAAATGTTTGCATCTCGCAACACTCAGGAAACTGTACCTGCAGGAACTAGCACTAATATGACTTACTTTAAAATGTGTCAGCCTCTGATTTTATCAATCATTTTATCATCGTCTGCTCTTTGTAAAAAATATGTCAGATAGCACACAAAGACTGCTCTTGCATCTTCCTTTTGTAGGATCAAGATAACAACATCAAGTAGCTTCAAGTGGAAACACAGTCCTTGATGTTTTGTCATTTGCACTGGCTCCTTGTAGTGTAGGAGAGGCAGGTGAAATAAAGACACATTACATATCCATACAGTTTTTTTTTTCAGTCTGACAGATATGTGTCATGACATGTGGAGGTGTAGCGTATATGTATATTACCTGTTAGCCTTACACTGCCACTGCACTAGGTCAATATGTAACAGGGATGATCGAAAATTGTCTTTTTGTCCAGTAGCAAACTGTCAGCAGTGCTACATATACCTGCTGACATGACTATAATGATTATACTGTATACTGTAGGAGTAAGGTCTAGACCTGCTCTACATGAAAAGTGCCCTGAGATAACATGTCATGTTTTGCCACCGACAGAAATAAAATTGACTTGACTACACTGTATGTATTCAGCTCTATTCATACATCCACATATGTTCTTGTCGATTGAATATGAATTTTATTTGTTCTTATACTGATGTTTATGCTTCATCATCAACTCTGGATGTACAGTTGGTTAGTTTATGGTAAAACCTTACTTTAAAAGCCAGTAATGACATGTTTAGTCATCAGAATTAGTCTGTATGGATAAAAAGTATGTGGATACCTAAACATTATAGCCGTAGGTTATGTTAAAGCTGAACATGTGATTGGGTATTAAGGTGCTGCTCTAACATAGTCTACTCTTTTGTTTTGGTTTTTCCACCTGAACATGTTATATTCACACAGCACACCATTAGTGAGGTCCAGCACTGAGGCTTAACAACTTAAACATGTTGCCACTGAACATAATCCTATAACATAAGTGATCAGTATCAATATTCTATTAGGTGACAGGGTTGAATCTTGGTAACTGCACATGTCACATTTTACCCATTTTGAATTTTTCTTGTGTGATTTCTCAGACACCCAGGTCACATCATTATGTCATCATCTGCAATTCCATATGACTCAGTTCACATTGGCCTCATACTCAGCACAGGAAGTACATCTCTCCACGAGCAGTTCTCCAATAACTGCATTAGGCACATTTATTTAAGAGCTGTCCTCAGGCTATACTTTCCAGGAGCACCTATGCTTATAATGAGGAGCTTCATTTAATGCAACAGTAGCATAGAAATATCCTATTTTTTTCATGTGGAGAAATGGTCTGACATCTAGAGGGTATAAGAGGAAAAGTTGAAAGGCTGCATGCTGGAGAAGAAATATCTATGAAAAGAAACAACTGGAACTAATACTAGGATCCCTAACTCATCAGCATAACCTTTAGATGTTAACCGTTCAGAGTTAAGTGTCTTAAGCTCTTTCTGCTTCAGACTCTATGTAAAAAAGAACAAAATAAAGGTCCGAACAACTGAGACTCAGAGAGAAAATATGGGATTTTTTGTTCAAAGAAAATACTAGAGGCCTGAGTACTGAACTGAGCTATATACTCAATACTGTTATCTGCATCTTTTAAAGCTATATAAACTATATATGATTTAAGAGATGAAAGTCAGTCAAAACTACCTTAGAGCTGAGTGTAATGCATGAGTCTGAGACACAGTGAGCTGTGACAGGCAGTTAAAAGTCTTCTTTAAGCTTCTTTATATTTCCCCTGTCACACAGCTACATTATGTGTCTTTAGCAGGCAGTCAGGTTGTACTGGTGAGATTACTCCACTGTTTTATGGTCCTCTGCAGTAATGCCACTGCCACTGCTTTTAACAGAGACCACTAGCAGCCTGTTTTTTGTTGGCCATTTTAGAATGCACACAACTTCCACATACTGCTTCACATGCTTCGGTTTCATGATTATCTAATCGGCACAGCTTTGCTTGATATTCGTTTTGATCAGTTTAGGTTATTGATGGTACAATAGGACAGCAATAGGTCAAACTGAGGCCTGAAGAAAACTATTAATTTACTACGTAATTTCCGGACTATTGAGTGCACCTGAATATAAGCCGCACCCACTAAATTTAAAACGATAAACAAAAAAGTGCATATACAGGCCGCACTTGTCTATAAGCCGCAGGTGTCTAAATGTTTTTGCTGGCATGAAGCTCGTTAGTCCTGTGAAAATTGATAAATTAGCCGCATCATTGTTTAAGTGTGAAAAAAAGTAGCGGCTTATAGTCTGGAAATTACTGGTAAACTGATCTGATTATAGACTGTGGATATTGAATTTGAACAGGTCATTACAGTTCCAATATTTATTTATTTCAAATTTAAAATTAAAAGTGACAGCCCTAATGCTTTCCAAGCTGCAGATGAAGTTTTTTATTTCACTGTGAGGTGTGTATTGCCCATAGTTTATGACTTTGAGAAGCACTGGAGATCTCTCTTTAAAAAGTGTCTAATTCTCAGGAGAGCAGCTGCCAAGGTCATACCTCCAACCTTCTCCATCCATTTTTGCCACAAAAATCAGCCATTTACACTCAAACTCGCTCGTGCAACCCCCCGCCCACCTCCCGGGTGAGTGTCAGACCCTGCTAGCAAGCATATCACGAGAAGCGACATAAATCAGCTCAGCCTCATATCTCATCAGTCCGTGGTCTCGATTAACAGGAGCAGCCAGGCAAAGCAGTTTCTGCTCCAAAGGGAAAAAAAAGGAAGGTGGGAGAAAATAGGACAGTTTCACACTGATTACCTGGTTAATTTAGGAAAACTGAAAGAGAACAAGGAAGTAAAAGAACAAAGAAAGAAAGGAATTCATAGGCGAGAGAAAGATGGTAGTAGTAGTAAGCAGTAACAGAAGACATGGAAGATGGTGATGTATGCTTGGGCTGTGGCTGGTTTTGGTTTTATATTCACAAACAGCTAAAAGGTTCCTATCACATACCATTTCATACCCTAAAGGCATGCTTCAGTCCTATCTGTCGGATTTTAATCAATGCAGCTGTTAATGCAGGAAACAGCTCCCAGTCACATGTGACCTAGAGTATATTTTTATGCTTCCAGTCTATTTTCCTGCATTTTAGCTGCATAACTGTATATTAGGCACTGACCACTTCCAAAAGCCTGTAACCTGCCCACAGTATACTGTGCCTGAATACCTTCCTGTGTGACACAGACAGATCTGCTGCTGCTGCTCTGTTAACATGCTGTTCACCTTCTGTGTAGAGACAGTGTAAGATCTCTCTTTTACACAGAAGTCTTATATGACAACTGTCATCATGTGACTGAAGATTCACAACTGGGCCACATGACACTTTGGCTGCCTCTAGTCACTGAAGAAGCAGTAGTAATAGTATTAGTAATGGCAGTGGTATAATGATGATTTGATATTATTTCCTGTTTGAAGTGTATTCAAACCAAGAATTCCTACTGTAGCTTTCCACTGTAATGTCAGTCTAACAGACTTGCCTCGTCAGTGCTATTCCCTCTCGGTTTTGGTAATGTTAAACTATCACGTTAACAGTGCTGAGTGTCCTGATTGTGACACTGTGACAGGCTGAGATGGAGCTTATCTGGCTGCAGCGAGGGGTTCTCTGTCAGTCATCTGCAGCGCCGCATACGCGCCGGAACAAGCTTGATTCTGATTGGCTTAGTGCTTATAACACCTCTTTCCCGCAGCCTGCAGACAGATTTAACCTCATGCCAGGCTGTGCTGTGTTACTGATACAACCTCACCTGACCCTGCTCTGTTAGTCAGTCACTGGGAACTAACACATACAATATGCAGTTAAGAAAATCTCCACTCAAAGTTCCACCTGCTAGTGATTTGGAGCTTTTAAAGAGATTTTGTGATTCATATATCATTTCAAAATATGATCAACAAATAAATGATGATGTATCATTACAAGTTAAGATAAGACTTTATTTCTCCTTGGCTGAAATCCACAAGCTACACAGCAGTATAGTAATTACAGTGTGTCACAGTGTTAGCTATGCCTGCGGCACCAGCTGCAACATTAAAGTGATGTATACATGTGGAATCATATATTGCACATTGCACATATATTTTTATGGTTACACTTTAGTGCATTTACTAAGAGTATTCTGCACTGTGAATTTTTTCTTTCCAGAGTTAAAGATTTGAGTACCGTAATTTCTGGACTATAAGCAGCTACTTTTTTCACATGCTTTGAACCTTGCAGGCTTAAACAATGATGTGGCTAATTTATAGATTTTTACAGGCTAACGAGCTTCATGCTGCCAAAACATTTAGCCTCGTCACATCAGACCAATGAACAGGTCACAGTGGACCAATGAAACTGTTTGAATTAGATCAAACACACTCACACTAAATTCTTCACAACAGTCATTTTGCACTTAATGCACACACCCTCATCATGGAAAACACACGAAGAAATGCATATGATGCAGCTTTTAAGTTAAAGGCAATCGATCTGGCTGTCGAAAAAGGAAATAGAACTGCTGCACATAAGTTTGGCATCACTGAATTGATGGTGAGACGTTGGAGACGGCAGCGTGAATGTGTAAATATCTCATGTTACAACGTAGACACCTGCGGCTTATAGACAAGTGTGGCCTGTATATGTACTTTTTTTTTTTCTTTTTAAATTTAGTGGGTGCGGCTTATATTCAGGTGCACTCAATAGTCTGGAAATTACGGTACTTTATTCCACCACTGGTTTTGTATTTCGATCTATTTTAGTTTCATCTTTTACTGTTCATACAGGTGCAGCTAAAAAAACTGGCACAGCATCAATAGTGAAAACCACAACAGGCTGTGGATATGTACTTGAGGCAAATCTGTGCCCGTTCATGACATCTATGTACCCAGCTGCTTTCACATTTTCAGCTTGCAGTGACCAGATGCTATTAGCAGTTGCATGCCTCCTCTTCACCTCCCACAGACCACATTCTACAGGTGGCTGTCATCCAGACAGTGTACAAGCCATGCACAGATACACACATCCTCATAGCTCCGCTCATTAACAAAACCCAGGGCCCACCCCAGGGCCCTACGCAGGCTCTGTGTTCATCAGGGTGCCCCACACAGCAGCCATCTGGAGTGGGAGCTCCCTGCACTACTACACCCACTGACTTGCACTGATCCTGCTGTCACAGTGGGAGAAGCAAAACAAATGGTGAATTTTTAATTCCAGCCTTCCAATTTCATACGCAGCTGTTTTGGAAGTCACTTCGGAAGAGAGTTACGACCACTGTTTATTTGTGAGTTGCTGAGGCGGCATGATGTGCCATCGTCGTCAGCAGTTTGTGGATTGCCGATCTTTTGTGGAGTGCGAGGACAAAGCATAAATAGATTTAAAAACAAAGTTAAAAGAAATTGCCATCTTCTCACTGTTCCAGAGCTGTAGATTTATTGAATGGCTATGAGTGTATAAGAAGCTTAGTGAGGCAGATGCTTAATAATGTTGGACTCCTAATTTGACTTTTATCGCTGTTTTTCTACAACACATCCAGTATGTCCATACTGTGTGTAAATACAGACTGCAGGCTGGAAACTGAATTTGGAGAGTTAGAAATCTCAGGCTCAGTTAAGAGACACAGATATCAATGTTAAATGTAAACCTATACTACCTCCACTGAGTGGCCCAGTGCTATCTGACTGATTTAACAGTAAAACAGCCCCCTGTCTTTGACAAAGTAACACTAAAGTACTTGTTCATGTTCTGGGGAAGAGTCTTAATGATTCATTGATATGAAATCTGCTGTAAGTGGATACACCTCTTTTTACGTTGTATAGTACTTATATTAACTGCATGCTGCTTTTTTGAACAGGCTTCCTTTCCTGTTTAGACAAATTGGTGATTGCTCTCTTAACAGCATTAATCATGCATTAATGTCATTTACTTTTAGCACTATCAGGTGCCTCAGGACTAAATCCACTTTTATGTTAAACTGCATCTATAATCAAGGACTCATGAATACGCATAGGGCCTTCTGATTATACCTCTGAAGATGTAAACAAGTATAATTAACGCTGCGATTATCAACTTTAGAGGAATTAATTACTTTTGATGTGTGAACATTTCAAGGAGCTCCCTTCAGCTTAAGAGCTTGTTAAGAAACTCAGTGAAGCTGCATCCTGTGTGCCATGACCAAGCAGCACAGATCTGTGTACAGCTCCATGTAAGAGCAGATAACATGATGATGTGTCGCTTTGCTGGCACAAAACAACAATGGATACTAGCAGCAGTCATTAATTATTGAAGTAATGGTTTGCCAGGCACTCTCATTGAACAATACTGAACTGGGTGTCTCAATCAGTCAAGCCCAAGACCATCAACCGTTTCACATACCATTGTATCATTTGACACCCATTGCACAGACAATATTTAGATGAAGTTTAGATGAAAATCTTGACCTGCTGGTGGTGCTAAATAAAAACTTGAAGCATGTCTGAAGTCATTAGCAGTCACTCATCTGATAGCTGTTGAAATATTTCAGTCTGGACCAAACAAATTGCCTAAGGGATTGAAATGTCCCATCAGGAAGAATGATAACAACCAACCAATAACAAGATTGATTTAAAAGAAAGCAGGGGATGTGCAGTACCAAACCATCCATCAGGGTTTGGAGTTAGGGATCAGGTTTATAGAAATGTATGTTTTCATGTTAAAGACACTGCTCAGTTCAGCACAACTGTCCATGAACTTTGACCTTTTGTTCGACATTCATGCCATTTTATAAGACAAAAAAGCTATAACTTCAGTGGTACTTTGGTACCTTTAAAAAAAGGATCACCTATCAACCCTCCCGGGGTCTCAGAGAAGAAGACATCCGTAGTCGGATGATGCAGAATGACAGCAGGTTAGGACTCAGTGACAGGACTGCACAGACCTCTAGCTCAAGCCCACACACACAGGACTTTGTGGACTTTAAGTTGTGAGTAAAACTGAGTCAGTAAACTACCTTTGGCTCTAGTCAACAATCAACTCTATCATATGACGGCATGCCTTTCAAAGCTCTGTTGAGGACCTCCATGACCAGTGAGGTGAGAGCTAACTGAAACACTCAAAACATCAAGGTCAAATTAAATACTCCTGCAGAGATTCAGCAAAACATTGGTTGAACACAAATTCTCACAAATTCCATTTTCTCTGTGCAATACATCTCTCACAGAGAATCAACTGCTAGTGAAAAGACCTATTCTTCACTAACAACTCTTTCACTTACAGACAAACTTTAGTTTAAACTCTCGAGGTGTGCACAGCTGAGGATAAACTTAGTTCTTTGCAGTTTTGAAACATTCAATCACTTGAACATGAGGGTTTGTTCCAGGCGAAGAAAGCTGATTTTGTTGTAAAACCTCAAGTGGCTCCTTGAAGGTTACTGCTAATTGGGACTATTTATCAACACACTCCAGCCAATAGTGACAAGTACATGCTCTTTTCCCTGTTTCTCATTACCACTATCTGTAATGAGGAGAGAATGCATCTTTGGATTTACATATAGTTTGGGGAGTCGGTCAGTAATGGAATGAATAATTTGGCGTTCTTTGTAGAATTTCTCCTCACGGGACTGCGGTGCATTGAGGTGATAGTTGGTCCAGCCAAAAAAAAAAAAAAAAAAAGCTGCTGTCAACAGGGCAGTCCCTCTAACTCATGTACCCGTGAATCAGGGAGCCCTCCAGGTTTAATATATGAATTTGGTTTTATATGTTTAAATAAAGAATCAGACAAATAAATTCACTTGAAATATATTCAAGTTACGTTACTGTATTCTTACAGGGCACTGGGTTGTGACTTTTGAAAAGAACCATTACTAAATAAGATGCTATTCATGAAAAATTATATTGTGAAATTAAATCTGCTGGAATGAAAGAGATTTTCATCTATTTATTTCATAATGTCATATATTTATTAAATATTGAATATAATCTAAATTATGAATTGTGTAAGTTTTGCTATAGAACAGAAAATATATTTTGTGTGTGTGTGTGTGTGTGTTTGTTTTTGTTTTTAATACTATATAGAAAATGTCCTTCAAGCACTTATTTACCATTTACAGTTTAAACTGTGCACAGCATTAGTTAAATCACACTCTGTTAGGTTCAAAGCTCGGTCACGTAGGTACCTTTCATTATTAGAGCATGCAACAAGAATCAGCAAGTTTAACCAGTTGATTAAATTCACTCACTATTTGTGTAAACAAGGCAAGTTACAGTTGCGGTAACATGGAATATGAGACTGTTACAAATTTATGTTTGTTCAGAAATGACCTCCATTTAAACCTGTTCTCACTGACAAGCGTTTAGTGCTGCCCAGCTATTGCTGAGCTCAAATTTTTATGAGCAAATTGCTTATAAGATATTTGAATGTTGCAATAAATGCTATATGAACAGATTTTACTTTACTAATGTTAATTGCTTTTTTACGGTCTTTAGTGTGATATAATGAACTTTTATTAAAATCACTTGATTAGAACAGCATGTGTGCAGCTTCTAAAGGCCAGCCTTTTGATACCAATCAAATGCGACAAAGTTAGGGTTTATTAAAGGCCTGAAAGCTGTGGTGACCTTGTGTTACTGTACAATAACAGTTCTGAATAGAGACAGATTGTGAAAGGAGCAGGATTTGAGCCGAAAACAGACATTCTTATCTGGTAATTATTGGAACAATACTGTCACATTTCATTCCATCTGGTACCTGCTATCTAAGCCGAAATAAATAAAGGCTGCATTTTTTTCTTGAATCCAAATGTGACATACAGTATGCACTCCAGGCGACACAGTATCAGAAGACGAGCAGCAGGGAATATCTGAGCACAGGATTATTCCAGCTCTTGTCTTTGCTCAGAGATTACCGCTGCCAGGTTGATTTAATCATCCACATTAACAGAGCTAATTAAAATTTCTGTGCCCATGTTGGTGAGAAGGCCTTCAGAATAGAATTACCTTGAGATGCAGTTTGTCCTCCAGGCCATTGGTATGCAGCGACCGTGTTACTTCTCAGCTCACTTGACAAGTCTTATCTTCTGCAGTCGTCCACAGGTGTTCCCTGTCACAGCAGTGTGATCAAAATGCTGTGCAGATGCTGGGTTGCAGCCAAATGCTGTTTACCCATCAGATTACAGGCAGGTTGCTGGGTCCCTGGAAGTAAAGCATCACGACATGCATCTTCACTTTTAATGATGATAATAGTAACCAGCAGCTACAAACCACAAGCAAGTTCATGTTTTCATTTTAAAAGCTCTAAGAACCTGTAGTGAGATAATGATCTACAAAAAAAAAACAGGGTGTATTAAAACCCCCATTATGTATGGTGATGATGGGTGAGGCAAGACAACTTTTTAGATTATACAGAATAGATACTGGTCCCGTGCTAATCAAGACTAAAATGCTAACGCTCTGCTTGTGGTCCCCAAAACATGAGAGTGAATAACACTGTGAAGATTGCAGTGGCAGGCTGTACATTTCACACCTGGGCCTCCACTGGTACAGTACACTCTCTGACCATCCAATCAAATGCTCACGTCATAGTAGGCCTGCTAGAAGGCGCTGGTCTCATCAACTAGGAAATCTGATTGGTTAAAGGAACAGTTTCATTGCCATTCATTTTAAATTACATGGACCTGCACTGTTGATTCTGAAGGCGCTAGGGCAGATATCTGTTAACTTGGCAATGCAGGGCTGAAATCTGATTGGATAAAAGCTCTAATATAAACACACTGTATTGGAAGCAGGACAACCAAGTGGAAAGACATGAGAAGAAGAGAATAGATGATTGGGAACAATTTAATACATATAGTATTAATGAAAATAAAAATATAAATCAGTGATTGTGACAGTGTTTGGGCCAGCAGAGAAGGCCATGCTGGCCCTGACAGCCCACCGCTGGAGGATTGAAAACATGAGGGTTCAAGCTCTAGGGACCTTGAATATCTTGAATTTAAAACCATCTGGCTTCACTTTCCAGGCTGTTGGACAGTCTAACGAGTTTAAAGGATAATTCTGATTTACTCCAACTTGTTTCTTACTGTACGGTATATTTTCAGTATTAAGCAGTGAGAGGTCTCCACACCAACCTATGCACCATCTCCACTGCAGCTGTGTGCACACTCTTCACAATTTGTACAGTGTCTATGCTCGCATGAGTTACACGTTCATCTGTGGGGACTTGTCAGTATTGTCCAGCATGTGTGTGTTTTACGTCTTTAAAAGTAAAATCATGTCAGCTATCTGGTTGTTGGTGTGCTTTGGAAGGTGAGGAGGTGAAAGAGGAAATGACTGAACAGGGCATCTCATCAGTAATTATGGCTGATCAGACCTTAGCCCAGATTAAATTTGGGTGCAACCATAATGGGAATTATATGAAGTTAGGAAACTAAACTTAATAATAATATAATACAACAGTTGCAACAGGAGAGTAATGTCAATCAAATGTGGTGTGTGTAGTCAGACTGGCCATCAGGCATACTGGGACAAATCCCGATGGGCAGCTGCATCCGTGGCCCTGTCAGTCTCTCTACCGGCCCTTTCTGTAGCTGTCATTCAGAGTGCGGATGAGCGCATGTGTTTTGGGACTGGGCTCACAGACCAATCATAACCAGGTTTCAACCCTCACCATTTTTTCCCTATAAAAAACAGAAACCAAAATAAATAAATAATCATCACTAAATTGCTTCAACATAGAGGCAACATGAAATTTACAAGGACAAAACTGTGACAACAATTCACATTGAGGTAAAACAGAATTGTCCTTGAATCAAATTATTGTCATTTTGCAGTCTAGAGAGGCAGAAAATATCAGGGGGGCAGGTATGACATGCAACAATGGCTGCTAGTCACTGGGACGCCCCTGACTGGTGTAATTTTAATGACTCATCATCTAAAAGATGTCTTACAGGCTCCTCTACTCAAGATTAAAGAGGAACATTCTGCACTGTTTCCATCACAACTTTCTTATTTCTCACAGCTCTTTCCATACACAGTGTACTTGTGAGTGGAGTCACTTCCTCCACCTCTGGACATTTGTAGCAGCCACCTGCTGACAGAGTACACAGACAGAGGAAGTATGTATACAATTTACAGCAAATTCTAGCTGGAATGAGTTGCTATTTCAGCATCAGTGGCCTCACTGGCAGATTGACATGGATTTTCTCTTGCTGTCTCTGCACTATTGAGAGGGTTTGACTCGACAGAGGAAATCTGCTTTTTGGGTATTTGTGTGTGAGACTGTAATGCAGCATCAGTATTTCAGCATTCACATTTCACATCCATTTTACATTGAAGGAAATTTCACTGATTGTAGACTCACTGAATACTTTATTAGGGAACACCATAATACCAAGTAGTTCCTCCCCTTGCTCTCAAACAGCCTCAGTTCACTTTATGCCATGGCTTCCTCCAGATGTTGGAAGATGTTTGGCTCCAGAATGTGTATTCTCCATTGGAAATAATGGCTTTGCTATGCAGAGTGTTGCACAATATTTGGTCTGAGGCCATTTACTGGGAGGTGAAACTAAAAGTAAACATACTTGAAATTAAATAGTTTGGTAAACCAGTTGGGTGCTGACAAAATATTAGGTTAGGTTATGTTGTATAACACTCTATGCCTGGGTTAGGTTCAGGTTATGTTGCTGACTTTGCTATTTCCTTGTGCATGTTATATGCAGTACCCAGTGAGAAGAACACAACAGATGCACAAAAATATAGGTTCATATCCTGGTTTTGGTTGGATGAATTCAAATTTGACAGCACCAGTCAGACTCAGCCAGGTCAGGGCTTATGAACTTAGGGTCGTAGGTTCAGGTCTCATTTTCAAGTCCATGCAGAACTCTGGTCATAAGTGTCAGATATAGTATGTCTGTGTGTGTGTGTGTGTATACAAGCATGCACAACAACAAAAATTATGCCAAATGTGGACATTTACCATTTACAGTCCATGCTAACTTCTTAAACATTTGCCCTTCTCTGTCTTCTAGATAATACTGGTTTCAGTTTGATGGCTTCTGGGGTTGATATGTGAAATCCGTTTTATAATTGTGTCCAGCAGAGTTGCAGATTCTCCACATCTCAAAAAATAACGTTGTTGGGTAGAAATATCATCATAACCATCAGAAATTGTAGCTATAAGCTATAAACACAACAGCCAGATAGAGAGAAATGATATCTCCTTTAATGTAGACTTTTCTCAGTGTTTTAGATGTTTCACCATGGGATGCTTTTTCTTTGAATTGTGCGGTGATTCATGCTTTCTCAGACAATAGATACAATACCAATCAAAAGCTGGAACTGCTTTTGGGCATTCTCACTTAAATGTTTTTGGCTCTGTCTTGAGTTGAGTTTGTAGTGTGAGAAGAATGAGTGTTATTTTCTAAAACACCCTTTGGTTATTCCATTTGTCAGGCTTTCAGCTGCGTGCTGGAAATGTTGTTGAGCTCTGTTTGATCCGGCAGCCAGCTGGTAGACTCTGACAAAGGACTGTTGGAGCTGATTACCTTCAAACTGGTCTATCAAGCCAGACCCTCCAAATCAGAGAAAATGTATTTCATAGCGGGGTATGTCAGAATTAGCTGAAGATGTGTTATCAGACAGAGAAAAAAACAGCTTCAGCTCAGTTGTGTATCTTTAAAGTTGACAGATGAGTGTCTTTTCTCTTCAATCAAAAGCATATGGCTCCTCGAGGTCCTTGGAGTTTTTAATCTGTGATAAAGGTATAATATGCTTGTGGCTGACTGTGTGCCAGGGATAGAAAATAAAAAGAAAAACAGCATAATAGGCCATTTTTCTTTGCTTTCTTGATGTGTCCTTGTAAAGGGACTATTAAGTTGTCTTCAGAGACAAATTACAATACTGATAAACTGAGCATTTGTTTGTTGATCTGACTGATCTTGCTGAGCCATAAAGGGAGCCAGAAGGCATAAGGTTTCTCTGTAATAGCCAAACAAGCATCAGATAACATCACATGCCACCATTAAGGGTGAGACAGATCTATCGTACATTGCATTCTCCTCACATTAGCACATTGTCTTGCCTTGATGTTGTCCCTTCAGTGAGCCCTTCAGTGATTATATTTGTGATATAAAAAAGGAAAAAGTCCAACCAAAATGAACCAAAGGTGAAGCTGAACATTTCTCACAACCAATAAAAATGTTGCCGCAACAAAATTCAGACACCTGGGAAAGTGAACAGTATTTTAAAAGAAATGACAGAAAGAGTCAGCAAGGTCAGTAGAAAGTTAAGCCTGACCATTCGTTGAGCTCTCTTCATTTCCTCTTTGGTAATTAATTAGAGCTGATGTTCCATCATCCCTATACAAAGTGCTTCAGGGTTTTTTTTCTTTCTTTTGACTACAACCTAGTCTACAATGCAATACCACAGTTGAGCAGACACTGAGAGCAGTGGCAAACTTTGTGACTTTCTGCAGTGCATCTACACCATCCAACCCATGTGACTCCATGCAGTGGTAGACTGAAGGAAGTATTTTCCCTTGCTGGAAGTGAAGAAAAATGATGATGCTTTATTCATATTGGACCCCTTTTTTAACTACCCACCAACCTGGTGCATGTGATAGCAATAAGACCTCAGCGTTTTGAGGAGCGTTACAATGCAGCACAGGTTTTTTACAAACTACTCCAGCCTAATTATATGATCTAAAGTACTTTTTAAGAGGTTCATTATAAACATCCATTACATTTGGTTACATTTCCAAAGTAAACTAAAGTTATTCTGATTTATCCAAATTATGTTTCTAGGGTGGTCAGACTTTATTCAGATCGAATCCCCACTGGACTAAAAGCAATCTGTGTAATGTGACCACATTCCTAAGAAGTAAATCTCACCAGCAAGTTCAAAGGTCATCAAACACCACCTCTTCCTGTTAAGCTAGCCCAGAAAAAAAGCTAGGCCATCTGACTAAGTGGGATATTACGATATTAAATATTAATTGTAAATAGTCATCTTCAGGGAATGTGTGCCTGAATGTATTTAGTTAGCAGCACCTTGCTAGATGATGTTACATTGTGTTGTGATGAAAGTTAGGCTAGGTTCAGGTTTTTTGTCTGGATGACCTTCTGCCTGGGCCAACATAGCAGCCCCTTTCAAATCAGTGAAGGGGCTGTGTTTTTTTTTTTTTTTTTTGTGTTATTGTGTCTGAATGTAATTTTTGAGAATTTTCTGCCTTCAGACCAGCTTGGACTCCAAGAGGAGCTTTGGGAAGTCTGAGAAAATAACAGTGACGTAATGTAATCAGGATTATCTTAGATTTGGCTCAAAGACTTCAAAATGTTATTATGGGTGTTTAGCAGGCAGGCAACATCCAGTAAAAGAAGCAAGCTGCATAATGGAAAGTGTAAGATCTAGTGTTTTGGAGTCTGATATGTGATGACTAGCCTTCCTCTGCTCCTACGATCCTGCTCAATGCCTGCTGTTAGAATTATTAATCCTACTTCTAGGCTTAGTGCTATTATTATTATTCTTACTAATAATAATAGTAATAATAATACCAGTTTACATCATTATATGTAATCTGAATTATGCTATGTTCTCCTCCCATTCAATCATTTGTTGTGAATGTAATTCCTCAGATAGAATGCTGGATGAAGATAAAGCAGCCTCTTCAAGCTGGGTGCTAAAAGCAGACATGGTGGACCTTTCTGTTATTGTCACATATGGTTATAGTGATGTCTGTCAATGAAATCAGTCGTTTCTATGTGCTAAAACCACCAATGTGTCACCACTTCAGGATAAGGAAAAAGACAGTGAATTACTGTGTCATCACTACAAAACACAAAAGTACCTATGATAGCTCAATGATCACTGTTGCTGCAGCGTGATATGCAGAAAATACTCAGAGAGATGGAAAGCTGTGGAAAATGGAAACAAATGATAGTATAAGGATAGTCTCTGTCACCAAGAAAAAACGCAGATGTGAGGAAGATAAATATGTATACCTAACATGAGGATTTATACCATCAGTGCTGTGTATGTCCATCTGCAGGCTAATTTGAAATTCAGAATGCTATTGTTTAACATTGAAAACCACTGGTGGCGACAGAGCCCTAGGCAGCCAGGCATGAGAAGGCATCAGATTGCTGGATTACTTGTGACATTTTGGGGCTATTGTTTTCACAGCTCATAAGGTACCTAAATCAAGTTTCGACATTTCACACCTGTAGCCATCGTGAAATGCATGCCCTCGCTACATTGTGTTTGTGAGAACAAGTTGCAAAGGAGTTTGGTGCATACTGGAGCAAATAAAAGACAGAGAGTGAGAGATTAAACAGCAAATATAAAAGCCCTCCAGTGAACTTTTCTTAAAATAAAAGATCAGGGAATGATAATGTGTTTAGAAGCTGTTTTCACTGGTGCTGATTCAGAGGTCAGAGTTAAGTTAGTGTACAAGAAAAAGTGCTGCTTAGTTATCCAAGCTACACACTGTGAAATAAATCTGGAAAGAATAACAATAGAAGTCAGCTGGAGCAGGCAAACAAGCTCAACATAAAGCAATTTATTTTTTGATAATTCAGCCACAACTGTACACCAGTGTGGTTTCCTAAAGCCAATATTGATATTTTTTACAATGATTCTGGTGACCTACATAAAACGACTCTTCATGACCACCTGACCTTTTCAGCGATATCACCATCAGTTTAAAACATTTACTTGTACACAAGAAATACCAAAATAATTGACTGATTGCTGTAAAGTTGATTTAGCACATTAGAACTCCCAGGATGAACCTTTTTCTTTTGTTGAACTTTCTTCATGTGGCACCCAGGAAAAAAAGTTTGTAAGTGGTACTGCTGTAGATGATTTATAAAATAATAGATTTTTAATCACATCTCAGAGGTCTTCATTCAGCTAGTGGAACTTGTTTGGTGTCAGTAGGTGTCTTTAGGGTGAGCAGAGATGGTCTTAAATGGTTTGTCCTGACTCCATGTGACAGTGGGAGAGGGTGTGGGCAGGATAGTAGCTGTAATGATTTATGAACATGTCTTTAAAAGGTGGTAAATCTAGGTAAATTACCTATTGGAGGTTCCAATCCTGCCTTGATGAAAACAGCAGCTTATTCCTGAGACTTGAATTTAGTCATCAGTGTAAAAGGGATGATTAAATGAACCACATGGACGGGAGCTAACTGAATCCAGGAGTAATGAACGGGGTCCCATTTTAATGAAAGTTTAATATATCAATCTAAACCTGCTTTACATCTAATTCAATTTGTGATAAATCTGGTAACCTTGCAACCAAGAACTAGTCTAGAACTAGTTCAGGTGAAAGAAAGAGGAATAATAAGTGAGCGCTGCAAATTTCAGGCCTCTGTAATTTTCTCACTGAAAAGACACATCACTGCTCCACCATGTCATGCTGCCTCCATATGGTGTTTTCAACATTATTTCAGTCTTGTTTGGGTACAAAGAGACTGCCACAGGGCTGGAGTTTTTCAGACAGATAGACAGAGAAACAGAGAAATATTCTCAGACAAGTCATATCACTTTACATGCAATTACCCATGAGAGAATCTCAGTTTCACTTTGAACGGCTTGCTTGTTATGGGATTTTGTGGCTGCGTAAAGTAAAAGGATTAAATCACATTCACTTCCTCCCACCGTGATGATCTGCAAGTCAAATCAATCTGAAAAGCATGCATGCAGCTACAACTGTGCATTAACTCATTTGTCGAGTTAATGCACTATATTGTGGTCATAGCCGTGGCTCTGTGCTGACATATCTTTTCAAGGAGCGCACGTGCTAACTGCTTGAAATAAATCTAGAGTACAGAAAAGAAACTTAAGCATGCTCTATGAGAAGACATTCAAACTTCTGCTTTGAAACTGTAATTGCACATGTGCTTAAAAACGCTTCTGAGTTCACTAGTAAATCACTTCATAGAGAATTCACTGATTGACTGAACACTGGGACACTCATGAGTTTATAATTTGCTTTAAAATTCCAGAGCAGCTCGTGATAAGGATGGCGCATGATACGCCGTGTCTCCTTGGACGTCATTTGTGCATCTCATGTACTTGAATGTGCTGTGAGTTCATCTGCAGATGTAGAATTAACTTACAGAAGAGAGCTTGGGTTCTTTAATTGGTTCTCCTGGTTTTATTCCTTTGATTATCGGTTCCTTATTGATTGTTTTTTAAGCCATTGTTGTGCTGTGTTTAGTTTTCTTTTATTGGTTTTCTCTAGGTTCTTATTAACCGTGCGGCCTATTTCAACCTTGTTTTTATTCTAGGATGTTGCCAACAGCTGTCATGGTGTGCTTGTTGAGTGGGTGGCTTCCCCCTTTCTCTCTACTCAATCGTGGTAATTGCATATTTGCCCTTGTTAAGTTTGCTACGATTGCAGTGTGTGTGTTTGGGGTGGTTGTATACTGCTACAGGCAGAATTTGGCCTCCTTTCTCCTGGTCCTGTTGCCATACCCAAAACCTTTATTACTTTTATTTATTAAAACCTAAAGATGCCATGAAGTTGTTGCATATTCTGTGAAGCTCTTCGATCCATTAGAACTTTGTTCTTTTCTTGATGATTTTATTCTGTGTTGATAAATCTGTCAGTAAAATCCCCATTTCAGTTACATTAGTATATAATAAATTAATGTTCTTAATATTTTGAACTAATCTGGTTTCACTTCTACTTAACAAAGCAGGTCAGTGCACTGGATCCTGCAACCTGCTTCGACAAATTAATCTGTCTCTGTACTGTGGTCAGTTACAAAAAACCTGTCACAAAATATACTCATGACTTATACTGTGCTCATGTTGTCTAAGGCAAATGTTTTTCAGCCAAATGTTAAGTGCAACAGGAAGATAAGGACAGCAGCAGTGTTATAAATGTGGGGCTGTGAGATTCAGGATTGTAACAATGCCAAAGGGAGTTCACAAGCAGCACATAATGCAATTGCCAAACGATAACAACTGGCGAGGTGTTCCTGACATGAATGCAGAGCCTCTGGCATCATCCAAATTCACTTATTAAAGGGAGGTCCAGAGCCCCAGCAGTCATTATCAGTCTGTCTCAATCTTGTGCTACAAACAGGTCTTGTCCTTGGTGAGTGTCAGCAGAAAGAGTGGGCTGTTTGGTTCCTGATGTGACATGAAAACAGTATGGGCTTTACATAGCTTTGGAAGGGAACTGTGTCCCCTGGGAACACCATACAGGGTGTGGCTGAACATACTGTTATTGTTACATTTGAACCTTTTATTCTTTCATTGTGTTAATAACAGTCAGTTAACTGATGCTGATATCTTCCTCTAATCAATATTAGACAATGTAAACCCTTCTCCAGTACATCTGAAGGCCAAGGAGCACGCAAGTGTGTTTTCAGCAAATTTACTGACTCACACACACAGGAAGGAAGAGTTGAACGACATCTGTTGCTTGTGATCACCTTGTACCTACATTTTATCAAACATCTGAATGTCGGAGCGAGTACTGTGTGTGAATCAAGTAATGCAGGTTTAATACTTAATACTTAGCTGACTTCAAGTAGCAGGACCTGAAATGGCTAAATTATACTACAGAGCAACGCAGCTGCTGACTGGCAGTCAAAGTGGCTCAGTAGCATCTTCAGCATTTTGAGCTGTAGCCAGCCTCATAATACAACAATGAGGTATGCAGGCTTTTATTCACATGTCACGCAAACTGTAAAGCCCTGCTGGCTCACCATGACTGATAATGGTGGCTTGTGCGCACCCAGACACAACCTGGCATGACCACACAGCACGTCTTGTTTCACTGAAACAACGAGCTGCATCTGCAGTGGGTGCCTGGAGGCCTTGGCTATTGTCATAATGATGCAGCAAAAGCAAAAATGAAAAATGAAAAGCACCTTCTTCCGTCTTTCTTCTCCCTCGCACAGGCCGACGTCGCACACATGACTGACTTGCCGGGCGAATGATTCGCAGCACAAACTATCTGCTCAGACGCTGAAACACCATGCATTTTGCATTTGTATTGCACTGCTACACACTGCACAAGAGGTGTTTTTTTTTCTTCCCAAAATAGAAGTGATGAGGACCGGTAGTGTTTGCCGTCCTGGAAATACATTCCCCTCGGAAATCCCCAACATGAGACAAACAAACATCCTCCCCACGATACATTAGCTATTCATTCACATTTGCATGGTTATGTCAGATGCTGCCAAGACTCACTCTCTGTGCAATGCTAATCAATTCCTGTAGCGGCTGGATAAGACCACTGCACCCTCCCTTTGAGTGAGAGCCAACACTAATATGAATGACTCATTTGCAATGTAAAACGAGATCAATTAGTAATCCAGCATAGAGGGTGCATGCAAACCACCCCTTAACCTAAAATATAAAAACCTGTTTCTTCAAATGACGGCATGCTGTGGTGTTTTATGTCTAACAGGATTACACAGTTCTGCATGGGCTACAGTGGATTGTGAGGCTATAAAGCAATCTGTCTCTCTGTTGGGAAAATAAAAGAAACCTATTGCACAATTGACTCAAACAATCTTCCAACACCATTGCAGACCTTTCCTTTCAATGCTTTATTGAGGTCACTGCGATTGTGCTCAATTCAAATGATTCTGAATGCATCGGGGCCTTTGCACCCCCAATCGAAACAAGCTATAATGTTTGAGACCTTGTCTGTCTCTATCTCTTTCTCCTCTTTCTCTCTCCTCCAAGCACTGCCATTAAATGAAAAGCAGAAAAAGATTACTGCATAATTCAAGATGCAGGGGTTGAGGACCTCATTTGGGGGATATTGCATCTCTTATCCCATATTGCCGCTGAGCAAGGAGCTTTCTCCTTTACCCCCAGCTGTGGCACTTACCCACAAGAAAACACTGTTCGTACTCGTGAGTGTCAGAAATGTTTAATTATCTTGTTAAGCACAAAAAGGATTTGGGTGTCTCAGGATCAAAGTATCATTGGAGGGAATGGGACTCGTATCTGTAAGCTTTGCAGACTTTAATGGGAGTGCTGCTAAGTTGATGGTGGCATAAGGGTGAAATTTCCTGTCTTGCCCAGTCCTTATTTAATTCTTACCATTCCCATCTACTCCACTTACTTTTGTAGTTCCCTGTGTCATCCACCCATCTCAATTCCATCATTTCTTCTATAAAGTTTCTACCCAAAGAACTTTGTGTTCTGGTATTTAGTGCTG
Source organism: Lates calcarifer (assembly GCF_001640805.2). Taxonomy (NCBI): domain Eukaryota; kingdom Metazoa; phylum Chordata; class Actinopteri; family Centropomidae; genus Lates; species Lates calcarifer. Next base: position 13,409,608 of record NC_066854.1, read on the forward strand.
CATAAATGCACAAAATAATCATTGGAAAATCCACTTTACACTCATTGAATGGGGTGCCACCGTCCAGTTTGGGACAGAAATCGGTGATATAAATTTTCATATCAGTATTCTGCATTAATATCCACACCATGAATTTGAATCAGTCTGATATCTAAGATCGTGCTTTCTCGATCGAGGGATCCGGCTCACCATTGCAAAGAAACACACAAAACTGCTGGATCTACAGCTGTATAATTTATTGATTACTAAAGTGAAGATATATAGAGTGAAAATGTGAAATAAAATATAAACAGAAATGTAAGGATGATCAAACTAGCATGCTTTTGTAGCCTACTTAATGTTTTCTGGATAACTTTAGAGGAGGCTGGTGTCGGCCAAAAATCTTCAGAAAATAAAGAAACGTTTAGATGTTTGAATTAATTCCTCACATTATTATCTTAGCTTAGCAACATTGTCAAAAATGCAGATTTTCACCTAATTACTTATAAGCATTTGATCAATAAAATGGTATTCCTTACACAATGGATCAGACAATTATCTCATATAGTTTTAAACATTAGAGGATTGTGTGCAAGGCTATCCTGGAATGTGACGTAATTTATTTTATTTATTTACAGCCACCACATTAAACACTGAGCACTAAGTATTGATTTTGTTTTTGTTTTTTTTTACTTTTTCAGATGGTTAAAATTTTATTTCATTGTTGAACTGTGGACAGTGAACGATTTGCTCAGCCCTCAATGCCCGGCTTCCTCTCTCTCTCTCTCATCCTGAGGAGGTATAAAGACAGTCTGGACCAGAGGTAGTAAAACAAAATCCGACCACTGTCATTAGTTATCCACTTCATTTATTTGAAATATTTCCAGGCTCCAACCAGTTCTGCTGCTGTTGCAGCTGAAGAGGAGAATAATAGAGTCAAAACTGGTGCAAAATGATTAATATTTGCCACTAATCAGGACCGCATTCTTCAGTTATTTTTCTGGAATTACAGATTTGAACCATCACCCCCCCAGTGCTGCCTCATCAGTAGAGGTCTGGGAGCATCACCTGATATCTAGTTATCTTGGATTTCTGTCTGCTCAAACTGATGTAAACAAATAGAATAACATTCATTTTGTAAGAAAGTGAAAATATTCAACAATAGTATGCTAATTAATCCTCAATAAATGTAATTCTTTTTATCTGAATGTCTGGCCCCCACGGCCCTTGGTTAACCCCCTCCATGATGGGGCCACAGAAATGTGGCCATTGCATAGGAATACAAATAACCATGTACAAATTATATCTCAAGGGACTTTGTGTCTGTTTCAGTCTGGTTGTCTTGGTGATTGTATCATAATCTGTGCATTACAGATAGGCTACCTGTAGTTAAAAACAGTTGATAAAGTTTCATAGGTGCTATAAGTTTTACAAATGCTACATTGCAGCATCAGATGTCATTCAGATGTCATTTACTCGCCAAGAGTTGCTCCTCATTTGCATCTTAAAAGATCAACTACATCCCTCTGACCTGTGTCACAATTTCTGTTAAAGGTGTCATCTGCCTGCCTGTGATAGTTATGCACAGAATCTATTATATACTGGTGGTTTTTCCAACCCTTTTGTATGTTATTATATGCTTGACTTCTTTTCGGTGCAAGAATATTTCACACTGATTTTATATTCCCATTGTCTGTCCTACACGTCATAAGTGGATTATGGCATTGCTTGCCTCCTCTGTTGAGGAATGCTGACTCGGCACATGTCTACTGAACATAAAAGGTAGGCAGCCCTTGTCTGCTTATCAGCTAACTGAACACTGCTTCCCACTAAATCCTCCAGGACATGAAATTGTTGATAAGCGCACGCTCTTGATATAGACAAACATGAGGCTCCTTATGAGGTGCTACAGCAGTGTAAAGCTTCTTGTTAACCACCCAGGTTGTTGTCATGCATTTATACTGTTGTGCTGCATAGTCATTGTAGCTGTTTCATGTAGGTGATGTGCTCTGTGTTACACAGAAAGAAGCCTAACAATGACACCTGTGGACTGTGAGACAAAACATAATGGATTTTACAGATGCATTAAATGACATTAACTCTCATAATGGTTGCTTTACTCTGTGCATGTCTTGGGATGCAGCGCTGTGTCTGAATATAGTAAACTCTCACTAGGTGTGTGTGCTGTTTGTGAGAAGCCTGATAAAGACTAAAGCTGGAGCAGTGCTGATGTGTGGAGCTGTGCATCCAAATATGCTTCGGTGAGCATGTGATGGAGTGGTAACACTCCATGAACGCTCTGACCTCCGTTCAGCTGAACATGAAATGAAAATGCAGTAACATGCAGACAAGGTCCATTTGAGGGGAAGGCAGTGCAATCTTTGCATCAGCGCTGCATCACATTACGGATTATAAAGCACTGCAGGCAGCGTTTTGTTCCCAGCACAACACTGAATGTGGATTTTGGTTCCTCTTCTTTTATTGAGTGATTTGCACTGAAGCTCATCAGTGAAAGCACTTGATCATATCTGGTTTATAGGTTTTAGAAAGAGAGCTCATTTGCATGGCTGTGTTTGCACAGTTTGAGTTCCAGGAAATCATATGCTCACTTAAGCCTCACAGAACAGTTTTCTGGTGTGGTTGCTGAAGAGATCATGTAACTGGTGGTTGTATTTCTGCCAGTATTTCTAGCTGAGCATTCTGACAGGATAAAAATTCTTCTGATGTCTTTATAACATAGAGTGATTTGCAAAATAAAAGCACAGTCTTTAGTATTACATCATGCTACTGTTTACTGTTGCTGATCTTAGGAATACAGCATCCTTGTCTTATGTACAGTCTGTAGGCCCAGATCATGCTAGCTACTGATGGTGAATTAGTGTTGAAAATGTACCTATGTTTTTGAAAATGTTCTCTTTTGAGAAATACAAGATGATGCTCTTAAATTACTAACAGATTACCATTCACCAAGCAGCATCACCACAGCTGATGTGTTGTAACTAAGCATTTCTTTTTAAGGTCAATACGTGTTCTGAGGCAATAGCTTTAATCACCTTTGCTCGGTTAATTGCATTTATGTGCACATGGAAACTTTGTTCAGAGAATCATTTTCCATTAGGAAGATATGGAAAACTGAGGAGAAGTATGTTTTGGGAAATTTGCTTGACCAGACTGGTTAACTGGGAGCCAGGGCATCACTGCTGGGTGTGGATGGGTGTGGTTAGAATTGTGGTTGTTGCACCTGTAACCTATGTCTACATAGTTCTTGGAGGAAAAGAAATCCATGTTTCTTCATCAAAATGTCCCCTAAAAATACATACATAAACACATGTAATAATAATAATAATAATAATAATAATAATAATAATAATAATAATAACTGATATCAGTTGAGAGCCTGACACAATGATCTAGTTCCCCCTCCGTCCTTGGGGGTCTGGAGGCCAGGTCATCACCTTGGGGTCTTTGTCGTGCTCCTAGAACCATTTCTGAGCCATTTTTGTGGGGTGGTGGGAGCATTGTCCTGCTGGGGGATGCCCCTGACATTGGGGAGTGCTGTTGCCATGGGGTCAAGTTTGTGTGAAAGCCCAAGTTATTTCTATTTCTCTCAACCCTTGGTAATTTGAAGACCAGGATTTAAAAACAATCTTATACGACCCTGATGAATCAAAGAAAAGCAATAAGACATGGGAAGAGCCTTGGCTGCTGTACACAGTGTTTGCATTAGATAAAATACACAGCTTCATATAATGGCATTGTGGCTTTAATGCCACACAAAGCTCATATGTTCAATTATTGATCCCAGATTGGTATTTGATCCCATTCAGAGGGCACATTACCTCTGCCAGCATGGATGAGACCTTCAAGCAAGTGACGGATCATAGATGGAGAGAAAGAGGGAGTCAGCCCATCAAAGGCCCACCCTGGCCCCCACTCACTCCCCTTTGAGGAACAGCTTCTGAGCTCATCCCCACTGATGTAAAGCGAGCAGAGGAACCCCGCTGTGAAGCCATCACATAGGTGTCATGGACACAGACATGGTTGGATGTGTGGCGCGCTGCCATGTCAGTGCAGCACAATGACGGGAGGTTCAAAAGCTTGTTCATATCCGGCCAACTCAGAGGCACTGCACTTATCTATTCCTATTTAAACGCAGTCAAATGTGATAAGAGCTGTTTTCTTGGGCCCTTTTGATATTTGCATTTCAAAGCCAGCAGAACATGTGTGGCAGGAAGTGAAGAATGTGCCACAATCAGTGGTGTTAATATATGGAAATGTGGTCGCCACTCAGAGGAGCATTTTGTTTGCTGCATAAACACTGCTGACTTATCAAAATTCAAAAAGTAGAACCAATTTCCCTCTCTTGTCTCCGTGTCCTGTTTTTTCAATACTGGTGAAGATGAGAGAATGGAAAAGACTCAGTTTTCTGGGAGAGAGGAAGTCACACCGCATAAATGGCTGCTTATCAGTAGGAAGGGGTGAGGCGTAGCTAGGAGCGACGTGGAGGCCCTGGCAATGAGCTGATCTCTTCAGAATGGTCTTTCTGGTGTAGCCAGCTCACCACTTTCACTGCCGGCCATCTTCTTCCAATTCTTCCAAAATTGAATTCAGTTCAGTTCAGTTTTATTTATATAGAGCTGAATGACAACAAAAGTCATCTCAAGGCACTTTTCATATAGAGCAGGTCTAGACCATACTCTTTAAAATAGGTATTTACAGAGAGAGACCCAACAAATCCCACCATGAGCAGCACTAGGCGACAGTGGCAAGGAAAAACTTCCTTTTAAGAGGCAGAAACCTCGAGCAGAACCGGACTCAGGGTGGGCGGCCATCTGCCTCGACTAGTTGGGTTGAGAAAGGGGTTCCGTGTAAAAAGGTGATACCAATAATACAGTAATATTAATGGTAGTAGTGATAATTAAAGTATTAACTGCCATTAAAACTAATAGCAGTATAAGTCATTTCTAATTCTAGCAGCAGGTGTTGAGTGGAGTTGTAGGAGCAGCAGGAGACTTGTCATCACAGATCAGACTCTACAGCTCCAGAGGCAGAAATACCTGCAGAAAGAGACAGAAGAGGAGACAGAGACAGAAGAGCACAATACTACAGGAAAGGGAAGATATTGAGTTAGTAACATGTAACATGGGATATGAATCCATATTGAGTGGAGAGAGAGGGAGAGAGAGAGAGAGAGAGAAAGGAGCTCAGTGCATCATGGGAAATCTCCCAGCAGTCTAGGCCTATAGCAGCATAACTAAGGGATGATTCAAGCCTGAGCCAACCCTAACTATAAGCTTTATCAAAAAGAAGTTTTAAGCCTACTCTTAAAGGTGAGGTCACATATGTAGCTTCACTGTGCTTCCTGTAGCAGCCTATGAAACATGTCCACTGTTCCTAAGCAATTTTGATCCCAAAAAAAAAAAAAAGTTGTCAAAAGAGGGCCACTCCAACAATATCATTAATTGATTAATTTAATTTGCATGTAAGTTTTCAAAGCAATAAATTTACCAAATCCGTATTCATGTTCTGTCTAAAAGAAGAATTAATTTTAGAATTTTAAAAAGAAACTGCAGATTTAATCTCAAAGGGATTTAAATATTTTAAATTTGAAGGTTTTTTGTTACTCATTAAAAAAATGTTTACCTTTCATATTCCATATTTCTAGTTTCCTGCTTCAGTATCTACAGTGTCTGTTTCAGGAGCACCATAAAGTAAAGACAGCACTCCTCAGTGTGAGAGTAATGAGCTACTTGAAACTAAGCAAAGTCCATTCCCAAAAGTCAGGATTATAGAAATACTGAGCTCATGAGTTTTAACTCCACTGGTGCAACTTCAGCCTTCTATGAAATAGTTGACTAGCTAACTCAAAAAGTCTGTGTTTGTATATTATTAATTAACTTCTGGAGTATATTTCTTGTAGATTTTATCTCCCTCCACAATGCTGTTTCGAGGCCTTCACTGGAATATAAGTCTCACAAACCCACATTAAATATCTCTTATGCTCACTACAAACTACCTGAGTCAGTCTTAAATCTGACTGTAACTGTTGGTCACCTGGTTAGTTACTTAAGAGCAAACAATACTGAGGACAAGAGCTTGGTATCCTCAGGTAGGTAGGTAACCCAGCCCTGACTACACAACTTTAATCCCTAGAGATAAAATCATCCATTTTGTGATCTCCGTGAAAAAATCAAATCAAATGAAATTGTAGAATAAGATGTTTAAAAAGACTTACAGAATAAACAGATCAGGCATGATCGTGTTCACTGATTGGTGAAGATGGACCTGGGCTCATGATACTATTATTGCTTTATTACTGTACTTTTATACAGAGGCAACAGCCTAATCAGACTTTACTACCTCTGGAGTTTGCTTAAGTGCATGGATGGCAGAAAGAGCAAATACATTCAGAAAAATGTATGAGTGTTTATGAAAACAGTAGGTTATAAAAGCAGAATTTGTCATTTAGTCTTCACCTTTCTTTCTTAATGGACCATTTTATGCTGATCAAAGTATTGTTGAACACAAAAGTGACTTTCCAGGTGTGCATGGGTTGAAAAGCAGGTCTTTTACTTATTTTTCTCTCTGAAAACACAGAAACACAAGCACATCAGCACGACAACATTGCAACATTCAGGCTGTCTGGGGGTCCACTCATTAATTAATGTTGACCTGCAGTGGGCTTAAAGGACCCCTAAGCTGCCCTGAAGTGCCTGTGTGAGCTTTACTCCTTGTAACCATTTATTACCCCACTGAAAATAATAGCTGCTCTCGTAAATGCACATATCAGATCACAAAGAAACAAAAATAACAACAACAAAATAATCAGCATATAGTACAGTTAAAACACAATATGAGAATGAGAATGGGATGGGGGGTGTTCGTCCACACTGCCAAATTTACCATGAGTTCCACAGTATTCCAACTGGATTTTGGTTATTACTGTACAAAGAAGGCTGTAATGTTTCTTGACAGATGTTTAGTCAGAATAAAGAAAATCCAGAATACTGGTAGTGTAGAAATTAAGCTTTAGGCTTACTGAATCAACACACTGAAGAAGTGTATCATAGGATTATGGTGATTACTAATCAAAATCACATGTTTAGTCTCTCTGCATGAAGACTGGACACACTCCATGCCTCACCAGTGCAGAGGAGCTTGTACTGTGGCAGGACACAGTGTTTGTGCCTGTTTTAATTGTACCGTAGCCCATATATCTCCCATTACTCTGTGAGCTCTGCCACCTCTCTCAGCTCATCTATAATTCAGTGTGAGTGCGCTCCTTGACACAGTGCAATTAATTAGTCTTTTTGTTCATTAAAGGCATGGCTTTTAGAAGACCATCATGTTTTATTTTTGTTTTAATTACTTTGTGCTTTGGCAGGCTTCTATTTCAAAGATTTATGGAAGGCAGGCCCCGACCACTATCCAATTAGAAGGAGACCTCCTTGTTTATCCACCCTGACGAGTAGAACCGGACATGTAATATGGCTTTCAAAGTGAGGGAGAAGTGGAACTCTGTGCAAATGTGCAATTCATTTTACATGTGATGTAGTGAGGTTTTGCATGCCTTGAAATGATCTTCAGTTGCTTTGGGTCAATTGATTTTCCATTCAGCTGAAAACCACCAAGAGACTCATAATGTGTGAGTGTTGGTGCACAGCCTGTTGGATTTGTGTGTGCTGTGCACTGCAGAACCTGGCAACAGTGTAGACAAGTTTGACAAGAAGATAAAAGGACACATTATGTTCACTCTAATGCATCAGCTAACACTGATTTTCGTGCTTTAATATAATGAATGAAAACTAATGGCTGCCTGGAAGGTCAGAGACAAACGATGGAATACTCAGGAGCTGGCTATGATTTTATTAAATGAACAAAAACGCTCATATATATTAAAGTGTATTTCAGGCTGATAAAGCTGGTGAGGAAGCTATGTGCCAGCACAGTGTTTTACCTATCACAAATATATATATTTTTGGACGAAGCTAGGCTCCAGTGTTTTACTGCCACTATAACCGAAAAGTTTCCACATTAAATATTTCTTATGCTCACTACAAACTACCTGAGTCAGTCTACCTGAGTCAGTCTTAAAAACCTGCTGTTGGTCCCCTGGTTAGTTATTTAAGAGCAAACAATAGGACACCAAGCTCTTGTCCTCAGTGGTTGGTAGGGTCCTGTCCACAGATCAGCAACAGGAGTTTCACTTCACTGCAAGGATTAAGGCCAGATTACACAACTTTAATTCTTAGAGATAAAATCATCCATTTTGTGATCTCCATGAAAAATCAAATCAAATGAAATTGTAGAATAAGATGTTACAGAATAAACAGATCAGGCATGATCGTGTTCACTGATTGGTGAAGATGGACCTGGGCTCATGATACTATTATTGCTTTATTACTGTACTTTTATACAGAGGCGACGGCCTTATTAGACTTTACTAACCCTGGAGTGCATGGATGGCAGAAAGAGCAAATGCAGTGTTTTACTGCCACTGTAACGGAAAGCATAAGAAAAACACTTTGTTGTGGGTCATGTGATACAGTTTTTACTTCTTATCAATCAAATACTGTTCTTGTTACAGCAAGACAAGACATCGTCATTACTGTGCCATATCAGAACTTTAAACTTATTTCATTAAATGAAGATGTTTTGTGCTACAAGTTAGTAGCTAAAAGAAAAAAGTTAATTGGTCAGGACAGTGGAGTGTTAATGACCCTGCAGTAAGATCAGAATAATTTTCATACAATACAGTGTCTGTTTACTTCCAGTATATAGTCAAACCACATGAAAACTCTGACTGGATCTTTCTCTTTTTTCTTTTCTTCTTTCTTATAAATAACATGTACCATCCTCACTCTCCCACATCATGTGGAGAAAATGCCATCTTTGTTTTTGGATGGAACGTGATTTACAGTCACATTAAAGCCAAATGAATCATTTCTAAAAACAATTCCAAAACAACAGCCTTTTTGTGACTGTCTCCAGTTATCATATATTAAAAGACAGAGCTGTTCTCTGTCACTTTCCTTTGAAATCTGGACACAGTGAACAGAAAACTGCACGGAATGACCCAGGTACCCTTCTAAAGAAACACACAACAATGACTGAAGTATCAACAAGTCAGACAGCAAGTCAAACATTCAAAAGTCTCAGTCAGGGACAAGCCTGGGGATATAAACACATACTGAGTCTTCTACATAGCAGGAACAGACAGAAGTCTTACAGCTATAAAAGGAGCAGGTTTCTTTAGCTGTGAGGGTGATGCTATACCAGATGTTACAGGATTTCATTTAAAGCCAGACCTATCATTTCAACATAAAATATCCCAGCATGCCCCCTTCTGTGTATTTTTATCTTTCCCTGGGCAGCGTTTGGTGTCAAATGCAGCATAAACGTCGAGCTCTGCCGCCTCAACACCCCTTGCCCTCATTAATTGTACCTTAAGTGACACTAAACGCAAGCAGTGAAACTGCTCAGGTGCCTCTGTCGGCAGGAGGATTCCTCACTTCACAGGACTGCTTTTAATTATTCGTGCAGTCATTAAGTGTTGATAAACCTCCAGAGCGATCCCAACTAAACATCTGTGGTTCTACCATGTGCAGACCCAGCAGCCATGTTTGACACGTCCCTGTGGAACGATAGATGGTTTGGAGGAAGTCAACAAACAGCTGAACTCTTCTGAAGAATGAGAGTTTATAACATCAGGATTCATCCAAACCTCACTTCTTAGAGCATTGTTATCAACACTTGTTGTAGAGGAAGTCAAACATCATCCTCCTCCTCTATTTATGAGGGACCCAGTTTGTCTGAGTGGTCATCAGAATTCAGTGATTTAAAGGTCATTAGTAATTATAAATGTTGCAGCTGCATCCATTATTGCATTACAATCACTTCTTCCTGGTTCAACCATGTTGTCTAGATGTTGAAATGTCTTGACGGAGTAAAACTATTAATGAGAAAAGCCTACTGGAGCTTTACTCTGAGCCATTCAGCAGCTGTACAGACAAATTAAACATTTTACAAAATACAGAAATCTCTTCAGCTCAGCTGTAGAATTACCTGTGTTACCCTGTAGTCCAAGGACAGTTCATGAATAGATTTTTTTCCCTTCAATTTACTACATGATAGCTTTTATATTTATTCTATTATCAAAAGAAAAGAAAGTCTTCTGTCTGTCAGTCAGCTGGGATTGGCTCCAGCCCCCTGCACCCCTCAAAGGATGGATGGAGAGAATAAGTCTGATGATCTTCCATTTTATTGAACTAAATGCAGAATTTAAAAAGTGTCAGTGTCTCCTCCTAACATGTCCTGTACCATGAACACACACTGTTGTTTAGTTTGACTCAGCCCCACATGCACGTGCTGCTGTTCCAAATGCTCACTACACCACCACATGTGGATTAATCCACCATTGAAAATAGTCCCCAACAGCTGAACTGTTTCCTCCTGTTTGTCTGATAAAAACCACAGTGAGCAGCTGTTTTTAAAAATGAAACTCTCTCTCTCTCTCTCTCTCTCTCTCTCTATATATATATATATATATATATATATATATATTGTGTGGTGTGTTTAAAAGTATTGTAGTTTAAAACATTCAAAAACTAACTTAAACATGTATATTTGTTGTTGTATAAGAAAATATCATGAAGGTTTATTAAGGTAAAGGTCCTCAGGTCTTTGCTGAGTAGTAGTAGGTGTATGGGACCACTTCTGTCCCTGCAGTCAGTTTCTCCTGGTTAGGATCCCTTCAGTGTCGATCGTTCAAGAGGTTTTCAAACCAGTAAAAACACTGAATAAAGCAGATTCACTTTAAAAATCTAGTAGTTACTAGTAGTAGGCATTTTAACTAGTAGCACTAGTAAGGTCAAAACACTCCTACTAGTGGACATTTTGCCTCTACTAGTACTACTAGTGACGCTGTTTGTAACTCACTAGTAAGGTGGGAAATGTCCATACTAATGCCACTAGTTGATATTTTTGCCCTTACTAGTATTACTAGTAAACTGCTATGGAAAGCCCTTTGGGCATTTATTACATAACCTTGATATCAGGTGTCATTTTCCTTTACTAGTTGGACAAAGTTCCGCACTAGTTGGACATCTGTGCGCACTAGTTCACGACTATGTTCAACTAGTTCGATGCTTACTCTTACTAGTCATCATTTGACATTAACTAGTGACACTTTTGTCCAACTAGTTTGCATCTAAGCCTTACTAGTAAGGCCTTATGCCGCACTAGGGCAGAATTAACACTGGAAGGTGTGATGAACAGCAGGATCAGAAAAGGACCTTGCTTATAAATAGTGTTGCTAGTAGTGATTCCAGACATTTAATTATCAGGTCCTTACTAACAAAGAAGTGTATTTTCTTCCGCACTAGTTAACTAGTGACCCTCAAAATCACTTGCATGTACATGTGGCTGCTTTTTCACCTCACTAGTTAACTAGTGACACACAATTTTCTGCACTAGTTAATTAGTGAGAGCCAAAAATGCTTACTTGTGCTACTAGTAGACCATTTGGACCTTACTAGTTAACTAGTTGAAGCCTCTTTTGACCTTACTAGTTAACTAGTGAGGCTAAAAATGTTTACTAGTGCAACCAGTAAGGTCCAAATGGTCCACTAGTGACACTAGTGAGCGTTTTTGGCTCTCACTAGTTAACTAGAATGGAAAATTGTGTGTTCACTAATAAGGCAAAAAAGCAGCCACTAGTTTACATGTAAGTGATTTTGCTGAATCTCATCCAGGAAGATCAAAGCAGCTCCACCAGTCGTGGCTCTTTTGAAGCCATGAAAGACGCACAATTAAAACCAGGCAAGGTTTGGGCTTTTATGCTGTCTGTGTGTACTGATATCTGAAAGGCATGTGTATTTTTTTATTCTTCCTCCCTCCTGTGTCACTGGGTGCCATTCCTCAGATGTGCTATTTATGCTGTGAGGCAAAATGTGGCATTGGTCCACTAAAGGAGAGAGAGAGAAGGATGAAAGTGAGAGACACATCTGGTCAGCTGCAAAGTTACAACTCCCTCAGGCCTTCCTACAAGCATCTCCACTGGCTGCCTCGCACCTTTTGCTTTTAATTAGATAGGTAGTCGGAGAGCTTCATTTGCAGGCTAAATTTTGCAGAAATTGTTTGATCCTCAATGGCCTGCAATGTCAAGATACAGCAATGTAACATCTCCATGCAAAACAGGTAGAAATTGGAAGTCTTGCCTATTAATCTTGACTTGCCGAGGCATGGACTGTGTCAGAGGGGATTGTTAAATTTATCCCTGAATTTGAATTAGACCGGCTCCAGCTCTCATGCAACTTTAACTCTTTAACTCACACGAATTATGTCATTCCACACATTTTTACTTGTCAGATAAAGCAAAACATCACATTAGAGTGCCTTGTCTGTGTTCATTAGTATGCCATGTACACATCAACCCAGGCAGCCCATCCACCTCGACACAAGGCCGCAGTCAGACTGAAAATAATCACGATCTCCTACAGCTGGAGCTTTAATGCAAAAAGGGCACAAAGATGGTATAATTCTCTGCAAACGCACATTAGGTTTGATTGGGCTCATTGCTCCACCTGTGATACCTACAGGATACTGAAACTGGTACTTATCTTGAAACCATCTATGTTGTATTAATGCATCACATCCTCATCAGTTCATTTGTTACGATAAAAAAGTTGCAAATGTGATGTAAAATATACACATCAGCTTACATTACAAACCCAGATGCACTAAAGAGCATCCTGTTGCCTGTGTATTCAGTAATGTTGTCAGGTTTGAAAGTTAATGGACATCTTGTCTGAGCATTTCCAGAGAAGGTGTGGGAAAAACAGTGAGGTAGTGTGAATGTGAATCTGGCTTTAACACATTCAGTTCATTACATGCCTTTTGCACTTGCTACCATGTAACAAAACACTCAGTGTTCAAGACACTGGGTAAGGCTACTGAGTGAGTAGAGGTAAGCAGGTAGAGGTAGAGGTCGTGGGGGGGCTGGTGCCTATCCCAGCTGTCATTGGGATAGGCTCCTGTACGGATCACCAGTCCATCGCAGGGCTAACACATACAGACAAACAACCATTCACATTCACATTCACACCTACAGGCAGTTTAGAGTCACTGTGGGAGGAAGCTGGAGTGCCCAGAGAGATCCCATACAGGCACAGGGAGAATATGCAAACTCCACACAGAAAAGCCCCAGGCTCAAACCAGGGCTCGAACCTGGAACCTTCTTGCTGGGAGGCGACAGTGCCTTACCCCTGCACTACTGTGCCACCAGACCATTGTTATACTGTATGTAACACAATTAATTAACACAAACTTTCCTTACAAGTCTATATTGAAAATTCATCTCCTCTACGTCATAGTCATTCAGCTCGTGTAGCTGGTTCAGATGACATAAACCTAGTCATTTGGTGACATGACAAGTCATAGATAGATTGTATGCATGGATTGTGTGGGGTTAGATAATGGTTTAGTGGATGTTAAAGGTTGTCAGAGAAGATAAAATTTGGTTAGCACATTAGCAAATATACTGATGTCAACTGCAGTTTAGAAATAACATTTTAAAAAAGTAATTAGTTTCTTTGATCATATATAACATTGTAAAGGAGGTCAGAAATGTTCAGCTCTGTGTCTTTATCCTGTAAACTGTTATGGCAATCTTCTCAGTCAACAGTTGTCTTTCTGTAAGTTTAATTCATACGTTTGCAAACGGACCCACTGCACTTCTCAAGCATGAGATGCACAATGAGTACAGAGTACAAAAGATGATAGATTAAATGCAATTCAGAGTATACACTATGTACGTCTATAGAAGAAAAGAACAATATCTTTAAGAGACTACACAACACAGCATAGCCCTGAGAGAAAGGCGCCATGCTCCGATGGTTTGTTCACAGATCTGGGGGTCTCCACTATCTGTCCACTTGCTGATGACTAAAACAGGTTGCAAAAGAGCTGGACATACAGGTTGAGGTTTAATACAAGTGATAAAGATTATCAATAAATCACACTTATCATGAATCATATGAGAATTTCCATTACAAAATACATCTGTATGAATTAACATATATAAAATTGAACTAGGGATGTTGTTTCTTCTCCTCCATGCAGTGTTTCATCCATCAAACTATTCTTGGCTCACAGATTTAAGCTGAATTCTCCAAACTAAACTGCACTGCCAACATGATCTGCCAAATGTGTTTAGGTCACTATCAGTGAAAATGAAGTCATTCTGCGACCCTTCAGTACAGGTTACAGCCTCAGTGTGGACATGAGATGTGCAAATTACATCTCTGCCTGGGATTGTTTTATTCAACAAAGTAAAAGTGTCCGAATAGTCTGAAATATTCTAGTAGTAATAACATTTTCATCCCTAGGAAACATTCATTGGCAATCCAGATATTCTCAGTATTGGCTGTCAGGTCTTTGCTGGATCAGAGAGATGCATGTTTTCTGTTTGTGGCTGCATCTGCAGCAGCATTTTGTTTTGTACAAATGGAGAGACCAAGGAAGGTAAGATGAAGGGCAGCCACAGCTGAAAAGAAAAAGTGAAATCAAACAAACACACATTTTCATATGTATATCAGAAGAATCGTGTAACAACCTTTCTTCAGTAATGCTATTAATCAGTGTCAAGGCTGCACTCTGGTCCCTGTCAACACTGCTTCACCTTCACAAGATAAAAGACGCTTGTTTTCTCTGTCATTGTCTCCCTATTGAACGCAGCCTGCTCCCTCAATGTGACGACCTTGGTCCACTGCAGCCCACCTGAGGTCAGTCTATCAACACACAGCTTGAGCGTTTAGTCACTCAGTGTCTGGAGGAAGATAACAGTCTCTTCTCGGCGAAGCACTCTGAGCTGCATTCTTCTGAAAAAGTCCAGAGATAACAGCTGGAAAACAGCAAATGAGCTGGATTTCTTCCTGCAGACATGTACCTGACTTAAGCTCAATCAATCAGCCTTGTCTGGGACTTTAAGCTCCTGCCACTGCAGTTATATCACTAATCCGGAGCTACAAGGGCTACTGCATTTAAGATGAATCCGGTGCAAATTGGATATTGCAGGGGAACAATGCTATCCTGCTCCTGGGTTAGATTGCTTCTCAACTGTTCTTCATTAGAGGACAATCGCTTTGGGCTTCACACTGGACAGGCAGGCAATACAATTCTGTTAAGACTTGAGGATCCATGGGGCAGAAATTAGAGGCCGTTCACTGACTAACTGTCTGAAAACACATTAGCAACAGACACAGACAGGCACAGCAGCCTGGAAGACCTGCTGAGGAGCTAAGAGCAAACAAGACACTTTAAAGTGGGAGAGAGGTGCTTTGTTTACTTCCTCTTAAAACCATGTGTGAATTCTTTCACAGGTCTAAATGTTTTAATAGGTCAATAGATGGAGACAAGATTAAACAGAGTAACTTTCAATTCAGAGTAAAACCAGTTCAATCAAAAGTCCTGGAATCTCGACTGGAATGCCCCCTGAAGTTAGAATTCCAAATCGGAAAGTCGGAGAAACCCCACCAACCCCGACATAAGACGTCAAGATAGCTACTACTACTCACATCAGTAGTAGTGAACATTCTGCTAATGTTACTGTTTATAGCAGTTCTGTCTTATTTGTTTCATATTAAGTCAGTCATACACGTGTTACTGCTCAGTTTTTATCCGTGGACATGTTACGCTGTTTGTATGTGCAAAATATAGCCTAGAGTGTTGTTGTCAACTGCTATTGCTAAGAAATTAGCAATGACAAAGGCTAATCCGGGATCCGTTTGAAATAGTTCACGTTCATGGCCTAACATTTCTTTTTTTGTTTGTTTTTTTTAAACTGTTAAAATCAGCATTAAAATCCAATGTTAACAACTGAAGTGTTCTTAAGGTGGAGTGTGGGAGTGGACTCTCAGTTTCAAGGTTTGATTGATGATGTAAATGGAACGCACCATGAAGTCTTTTTCTTTATGTCTTTGTTTCATTTTCGAGACAGCCGTGACATAAGCTGGCTGCCCCTGAAGTTTCAATGTGAGGTTCAAAAGTTCACTTGAAGGAATGGAAGGAGTTACCAGTCAGTCCATGTGATTTCACATTCACAGTCACTGTAAAACATAAGTGTAAAGATGAACTGGACCAGATCTAAAAGGCATCAAGGTATGTCTTCCTTAATCCAGAACTGGAACTGAACTAGAGGTGTGAAAGTGCCTTGTAATGCAAACATTTCACATTTAATCACTGGAATTACAACCTTACAGAATAATGGACACTGAAAACACCATTTGCATGTTTCTAATTAACAACGTCTACCTCCAAACATTAGCTGCAGCCAAGTGTTAGTGTCCTGTACTTTTTCCTCCATAAGTCCCCCTCCCTCTCCTCAGAGTGAGTGGAGACCCACTGAACACAGCTGGATTTCACACTGCGTATTAGTGAAGAGTCTTAGAGTGTAAGATTATTTCAGTGCTGCATACAGAGGACAGTGACATGAAAAATGGGAGAGGAAGAGAAAGGGATGACATCCACTAAAGATCATGAATCACATCCCAATCTCTAACAGGATTATATGGTCTGTACTTAGGCGTTCAGAGCCACCAGAGCAGCACACTGCAGGCTCCAGTGGCACTGCAGCTCCTGTTGTGGCCTTTTGAGCTGATGCTGGATCAGTATGGCTGCTATTAGGAATTTCATGAAGACAATTAGGGTTAGGCTAATTATTATTGTTGTTGACTTTGTTTTAATAATAGTTGTTGCTATTACTCTTTCCTTAATTTATCCCCAGCTGACTTCATGGCGGGATGTCTGGGGGAGGGGGGGATGTCTGCTTGTGACTTGTTTGCTCTCAAAAAGTGAGCAAACAAGTCACAAGCAAATTTAAAAACACACACACACACACACACACACATAGTGGGCCAGATAAAAATATCTGTATGGTATAAGAATGAAGCATACTCTCTTTCAGGCTGTTTTTCATTAGAGACTTTATTATATCTCTATCAAAATCCAGCAACTGAACACATTGGCCTTAAGTTTGGTTCCAAAGAACATGAATTTAATAATACTGGTGTCATTAATCTCTGAAAGAATGAGAGAACCAAGAAGAAAGAGAGGAAGTACGAATATGAAGAGAAGTGACAGTCGTGTAATCAGTGTGAAAACTGAATGGTTCTAAAACAAAGACCTGCAGGGTGTACAGTCTGAGATGAGGGTTAACTTATCATGGTTCATGAGAACGCTTCAGCTCCCTAAATGTAAAATGAGCTGTAATGCATGGAAGCTCAAAATTCAAAAGATACATGATACAAACTAAAAGTGAGCGAAGCCACAACTTCAGGCTGAGCCCCTCCTCAGTACACCCTGGACAGATCTATCACAGGGCTGACATATAGAGACAAACAACCATTCACACTCACATTCACACCTATGAGAAATTTAGAGTTACCAGTTAACCTGCATGTCTTTGGACTGAGTGAGGAAGCTGAAGTACCCTGAGAGAACCCATGAACTCATGCAGCAACTGCTGTGAGGCAACTAACCACTGCATCACTGTTCCACCCTAAACACTATTCAAATTAGCACCATTTCCAATCTGGGAGAGGAGGTGGAGCTGGTGGAGGGATATAAATGCTGTCCTCAGGTGGCCAGTGCTCTATGTCTATCTATTAACTATGAGAGTAAAGTGGAAAAAAAGGCTTGTCTCTGGAGCAACAGTCTGTTGGACATGTTGACCACATCTTTGCCTGTAGATCTGAGGTGGCTCAGGTCATGTTTATGCTCTTTAAATGCAGAGCAGTGCCCTTTAGCTTTCACATGGTAGAATAGGCTTAAGGCTTTTAAATGAGAATGCTTTGTGCTAAGGATACAGCTAATAACTCCTTTCATGCAGATGTGCATAAAGCTCTCTCTCCCATACACTCTTTGAAAATGTCCCTCTTTAGTAGAGCTTACACTGCCCTCTCTGTTGCTGCAGCTGCATTTAGATGTAGGGTTCTACTGCACATTTTCCTGTGGTGCATGGAGGTAATGTCCTCAACTGTGCTGGTTTGGTATCTTGGTGACTCAGTGTTGGCCCTGGTGGGAGAAGAGCCACAGGAGAAGATTAGGTGACACATATCTACTGAAATCTTAGTGCCAAGAATGAGTGTATTTTGTGTAGTGTGTAGCAGGTTAACTGCTCTGGTTTGTTCTATAGTATTCAGTGAAATCACACCCATGTAAACCTCCCTAAAATCACAAAATCTTCTTTATTCATATTTTGCTGTTTTTTCCACTTTGATTTTCCATTTTTTAACCAGATGATAAATGGTCATGCAGGCTATCATCAATGCCAGCTGGACAGAATAAAGGCTACATGAATCTTACAGCTCTGTACTCCACAGTTGGAAGGTAGCTTATACTGATGGCCTCTCTTTTTCTGAGAGAAGAGTCTTTACAGCTGAAGGCAGCGGGTATCTGTTCCATGTTGTCACTGTCAAGACACAATTACACACAGAATTGTTGGTTAAATTTTATGCAACCAACCTCCGAGCTTTGTAAAACCACAGAAACCTCTGTGTTTATGTGCTGGTTGCAGTGCATGATGCTGTGAACGGACTCTCACAAGACATAGTATGAGGTCCAAGATGGCAGCATCCTGTTGCTGAACTTCAAATCTAAAACTCATCTCTGTTAAAAGTAATTCTTTTTCACAGTCATAAGCAATTGACCCAGGCAAACCAAAATTGCACTGATGAGTCTTCCTCTGAGCCAACCATGAGTAAAAACAGCAGAGACAAAAAACAAACCAAAAAAAAAAAAACAAACAAAAACAAAACAAAATCTTCACTAACTCAAAAGGACTCCACCTAAATCAAAAGGTTTCCCAGAGACATCACCAACTGCTAAACCACCAAAGCTGTAGTAAGAGAAAAAATATCATTTATTTCTCTACCTACAAAATAAATAAATAAAGATAATAAATAACTACAAGTCATATTGGAACAGAGTAAAAGAATTAGAGAGCATTAACCCAATTAAGAATTAAGAAAATCCAGTTTCCCACTAGATGAAATAATTAATTAACAAACAAGAAACACAATAATAATTCTGGCAAACGTTTAGCAAATGAAGTTAAACAAAAAAAAAAAAAAGAAAAAAAAGAAAAAACAACAACTTAATCGTTCATTTACACACAATCATATGAGGAAATAAACCCCAATGTTCAGAACCTTCTGCCAAGCTGTACTCAGCAGATAAAAACCCAAGTAAAGACGACATCAGTGCCTTTCTCAACAGCATTTATCTACTATGTCTCACTGAGGAACAAGCCAACACACTTGACTCACCACTATTGCCAGCGGAGTCCTCTACCACCTTCAGTCAGCTGCCAAAATAACAGAGCACCGGGACCTGATAGCTTCTTTAGTGAGTTTGCAAACACTTCCAGACCATCCCACCATCACTTTTCATTAGACTGATAAAACAAACTCCAGACAAGCATGAATAGTACCCGAATCCCACCCCACCCTACCAGCCAACTATCTTCCCATTTCTCACCAACACACATCATTTATAAACTGGGTAAATTGTCGTGATCTGCTCCTCTGTTTCCCTAAGCGCCCATCTTCAGCCTTCCAGATGTCTGTGTTTGGGTCCACCCTGCCTGTGTTGCTACCACTGTGACATAAATATTTTATACATTACATTGCACAGCAGAATTCTCCCTACTTTCTCAGTGACTCTGTAGCATCAGCCATTCACCAAGATAACAAATTATTTAAGGAATTCAAACACCCAACCCACAACAAAAGATTAGTTTCTATGCAGACGATATATCATTCTATAAACACACACACTATCCCTGTCACTCTGCTCACCAGGAGACATATCAGCAATTAGCCAAGACAATGAACTGCAAATCAAGAAAAACTATACATATCACACACATATCACTGCCTCCATTAAAAACACACAAAAACATGAACACTTCTGGGCATCATTCAGTAACTTCCTCCACCCCTGATTCTTTCATTATTACTATTATCAGTGCTTTGGATATGAAGCAGTGGAGATGATGATGGTAGATGTAATAGATGTTACTCATAGTCTCCTCTTCTGCCTGATGGCCAAGATCTGTATCATGATCAATGATTTTATAAAGGAGGACAACATAACAGCTCCTCGATTGCCCTCTGGTGGCTGGCAGGTCATAAACCCCGCCCACTCACTGTTAAAACTATACTTGTACTGTGATAGACAAATACTCGTCAGATAAATATCAGAGATGTTTTCTGTCAATTTAGCTCATGAAGAATATTGGACTAATTAAAACTTCTTTCCACTAATAACACCCTCAGGACATCTGTTCCCTCCTCATCCCCCCCTGTCTACAACACTGGGTAACCAGGACAACAGCTGAGCTCCATCCTCTTTTTAAGCAGTCTGGTCAAAGTAACACCTGCAGCTCTGCATGTTTCATTATAAAACAGGTAGACATGTTTTTGTGATCACCATAAAGAAGTAAAGAAATACAGCATGAAACATCTAGTCTGTATTTTTTTATTCTTCTGTCACTGTACATTTGGCACTGAGGTGGTATCTAACTCCAGATGATTGGATCATTGAATGTACCGACGCACCATTATAATCCTAAGATCTTCAACATGTCCAAAGTGAATTCAAAAGTGAATTCAACCTAAAAGACAAATCATCTGCTCCTGGCAGTATATCTGAGCTGCTGTAATCAGATTTATATATACAGGTTTCCTCTCTATGGGATTTCTAAACTGTCAGTGTCATGACGAATCTTGTGTTTAAAGAAAGAAAGTAGTGAATGAG
>NC_066854.1:13732431-13910880 GCF_001640805.2 Lates calcarifer
TACGTATGTACAACAAATACCCATGACAATATGATAAAGTTTTGACTCACACATCCCCTGTGAAATATGACTGACTTCCTAGCTTTACATTGTGGCCTTTGCTGTGTAATGCAGTGCCTTTGCAGTGCTTACTGTAGTTCCATCCACCATTAACCTGAGCAGAGGTGTAATAAGCCAGGGGTAAAAACACCTGTGCAGGTGTGGATTACAGAAAACATATATGCTGTTTCATTAATATGGGCTGAGTAAGAACAAATAAGTGCATAGTCAGTGATGAAAATATCAGTTCATTGCTACAGAGTAACTGTCCTGTCACTTCCAAATGGTCAAATTCCAGTTCAATTGTAATGCAAGAATTGGTATCAGCCAATGAGAAGCATCAACATGAGAAGCAGTCATAAGCCTGAGGACTGAAGCTTCATGACAAAAGTCTGTGTTAGAGACTTGAATAGCATTAAGTTTGAAAGACCAGGCAGAGAGAATCTCTGATGCATTATGGGAAATGTAAGATGCACACAGAGGACTGAAAGTCATGATGTGTTGGCCTCTGCTGCTGTAGTTTCATTCGTTTTAGCTGCAATATTAATTTGATTGTATATCTAATATTACATTTAAACAAAAAGTAAAAAGGAACGTGTAAAAAGAGTCAACAAACCTGGTTTATGTCTGTCTCCAGATCAGTGAGGACTTCACCAATACCGTGCTCTGAAATAAGAAAACAAGCAACTGTAACTCTAGTGCACAGACTTAACAATAACAATAACAATAACAATAAGAAGAAAATTAAACACAGAAAAGCAGTAAATCGTCACATTTGAGAGGCTGAATTAAGGCATTTCTTTCACTGGTTTTGGTTAGAGAAATTATTGAAATAATCCAAAAGAGCCACAGGTTCACTGATGAGCATAAAATTATGATTCTCAGTTCTAAAATATGTGAATTAGAATTTTAAATGAACTTATACATATGGCCTGGAGATAGGAGGGGGAGTCAGTAAAAACTGAAATTACAGTGATCAGCCTGTAGGTGGAGCAGCTGTGCTTCACACTCAGAAGAGTGTGAGTCAGAATCAGACTTTATTGCCAAGTAAGTTTGCACATACAAGGAATTTGTCTTGGTATATCAGTGCTAAAGTGATAGTAAACAAAGACAGATATAGAGATTGAACTACATGTGATATTCCCTCTCCTCCCACTCTTCTGTGCATCTTAACATTCATCACAGCTGAAGGAGGAAGTAGGTTCCAGCACTTCACTCCATCCATTCCTTGTCTACACTGCTTATCCTTAAGGGTTGCAGGTGTCTGCAGCTAATCCCAGTTGACACTGAGTGAGAGGCAGGTTACACCCTGGACAGATCACCAGTCTATCACAGGGCTGACATATAGAGACAAACGACCATTCACACTCACATTCACACCTACAGGCAATTTAGAGTCACCAGTTAACCTGCATGCCTTTGGACTGTGGGAGGAAGTTGGAGAACTGAAGAGAACCCAGGCAGGCACAGGGAGGACATGCAATTGGTCTTTTTTTTTTTTAATTTCTCTTTTTTTCTGATTTAGCGACATTTGCAGTTTTCTTTCTCCAATTCATCATTAGCTAGATTTGTTTAGTTTCCCAGGTCACCAATTCAGATCGTTCATGTGAAAATCTGGTCCCAAACCTATGCTAATACGTATCCTTGGACACTTTAAGCAGGTGTACCGAAATACAGAATTATTTAAGTGGTTATACGTCATATACCTGTGTATCACATAGACTACACTCCTGGGTGTGGCACACCACACTTTCTCCAGATGGCTTCATCAGCTCACTCGCTCCTCATCACCTCATCAGCCCTGCAGTATTTAAACCCTGGTCCACCTTTCTGTTGTCCAGTGTGGTGTTAACTCTTTTCATCTGCCTGTCTGCCTCTACAGCTACAGTCCACCAGTCACTCCAGCCTGATCAGTTGCCTGTTGTCTACAGCCTCAGCCTTATCTACAACCTCTGTTGTAATCTGTTTCACTTTTATCATTGGTTGTAACACAGAGTGACTTCAGACACAACCTGATTATTTACACTAAACCTAAACCACCATCTTTCCCTGAACTAAAAAGCTGCAGTTGTCTGAACCACTGATGGAACTCTGGATTTGAAACTGTAGGTGGACAGAGTAAAACTGAGGTGGGTTATATATTTAGGCCTTAGCCTAAAGACTGTGAAATGGCTCTGTTTGAGCTTTAAATGACAGTGTCATAGACAGCAAAGCCAAACACAGCCTGTGTACAGGGGCACTGAAATGAACGGCTGAAAATAACTAGAAACTTTTCATTAAAAAAAAAAAAAAAAAAAAAAAAAAAAAAAAAAAAAGAAAGAAAGGAAAAAAAAGCACTATTTGTATAATGGGCTTGTACGATAAGTTATAGTTCAGTTCAGTTTTCCACATACTGCCTTGAAGCATGCTATTAAATATTCAGATTCAAATCAAAAGAAATCGATTAATACATTCCATACACTGCACCAGTGAAACCTGGTGCAGTGTATGGAATGTATTAATTGATTGCAAATTGCAAATTATGTGACTGCATAAAAACTTTAACAGTAAATTTCAGACATTTTAATGTAATTTCAAGTGTAGTACTATTATTATTGTTATTATTATTTATAACTACCTTTATCAAATGAGTTGGACAAACAGCAGCATCTGAACTTAAGTAGAAGTCATAGTTATTATGTTAAATGGGAATAATTAATTACTCACCACCACTGATGGAAGTCAGCAGGAAAACACTGTTTTGTTTTTTTTTTCTGTCTTGATTTATTCATGTTATGATGAAATAAATCAACAAAATCTTTGTTGTTTATTTTTATTGAGTTTATTCATTCATTTATGCTTTTCTTTTTTCCTCTATTGTATTTAGGAGATGCTTGTTACATACACATCAAAAACTGAATAAGAGAAAAATGAGGCCATTTTAGCTTTATTTCCACCTTGATGATAACAGACACATCATAAGTATACCTCAATCCATCTCTGACACCTGCACTACAGAAACAAAGAATGTGTGCTGCTTTGTTTGGACTAAAAGATAGACTTTCTGCACTGTTAGAAACAACAGAGAGAGAGAACTACTGTCCTCTTTTCACACTCAACACTAACACAGAGCAGTACTGAGCTCCACCAGAGGAGTTCAACAGCACTTTAATCAGAAAACTATCCCAGCCAGGCTGCTGATTAAGTCCAGCCTCAGATTTTAATCAAAGAAACTGTCCAGAGTGAGCAGATATGTGTTTGGACAAGGACATGAAAAACAGCAGCAAGAGCCAAGGGACTGAAAGACAAGCTTCACTGAGTCATTTTACTGTCACACTATTACCTTCACATTACTTGCTCTTCTATTTCATTAACCAGTCAGTTATTTTCCTGACTTCCTTTTGAATTTCGTAAACTCAGCTGTACATCAAACACCAACATTTTCATTGTAACTACACAGAGAGCATTAGAAGAATCTGAAGTGCTCACTGGACCACAGCCACACTACAAGAAGACAAAAACACATCTGCAGTCAAGTATTTGAGGCTTACCTGTCATCAGTGTCGATCATGATGCACTTTACCTCTGTAACACAGCGACACATAGCAGTAAAACATTCACTGGGGGTTCTGACCTTATCTACACAAACCTCTCCTGTTAAAGACGCATTTTTCTGCATTTCAGCACCAGGAGCTGTCTACAGTACCACTTCTTCAGCAACTATCACTTAGATTCTCTCCATATAGAGGATATTTTTTAAAGAAAATGGTTTGTTAATGTGATTGAAATAGGGTTTACATTAACTTTGTATTGTATTGTATTATCCACAGCAGGCTAATGAAACAGAACAACAGATTTCTCTCATCAAATAATTTAGGTGGGGAACTTCTTAACACAGAGAGAATGCTGTAACACGGTATAACAGTAGTACAAGTAGAGAAGACTTAGTAACGTCAGTTACACAGCATGTTCACCAACATTAGCAAACATAAGCTACTGGTCATACCCAACTAAAGTAAAGCTGCAGCAGCATGTATGAGAGTGTGCTGGACTAAGCAGGGGTGTATTTCATTGTTTATGAATTCAACCTTTCATCTGTAAAATAATTAATGTTCTATTCCTTCTTTCAGTTTAACAGAGTTTGGACAGACTTTGGACTGAACAAAATGATTTGAATCAACAAAGTGATTCATAATTTCCACCTTGAGCCCAAAGTGTTTAGAAATCCAACATTTAGCTCAATTGGAAGATTCTTAAAGGAGAAGAAACAAGACTTTTGTCTGACAGAAGTAATTTTTTAGTGAAGCAGACCAGCTGATGGCTTTTGATGATGGCCTTTTGTTTGAAAGGGTGAAATACCCACAATGCCCCAGACATAATGGAATGTTCAGCTGTCTGTCTCTTTGAAGTTCTTGTTAGAGGACAGACGTCTGAGACTGCAGGTTGACCATCAAAGGACATAATTTTTCTAAGCTTTGAAAGAAGAACTAGAAGAACTTGCCTGCTCCAAGAGGCAAGTGAAAAAATATTTCTACCTCACTTTATAAAGCCTCTGCTGAAGAGAGCTTTTCACTAAATTGAAATACATTTGTAGCCAAAAGACAGACATGACAGTAGTGTTATGTAACATGCTAACGCACAAATACGTATGCTGTGCTTAGAGTGCATGCATACATTTAAAATACATCATGAATGCTCTTAGTTCTATCTAGACTGGGGTACTAGTGAAGGAGTTCAGCCTCTTAAAAAAAAAAAATCCTGTCAAATTTTTTTCACCTTTCTTCTCATGGAACCTGTTTTCACAGAAGAAAAAAATTCTCACTTGCCTTTCAGGGCTTCCATAGAGTAATGGCTTTTCTACATCAGCATGCATCGCATTTGTGTTCACAGATTTTGGCATAATAATGCTGTCATAGAGATGATGAAGGAGTTACCATGCAGGGCTCTGGCCAAACCAGCAGGAGCAATTGGAACAGGGGAAGCCAAAAATGATCCCAGCAACCCTGGTAATGAAAGCCACCATACCCCCTGTGCCCTGGCCAGCAAAATTTCCTCCAAAACACAAATGATCCATTCCAAAAATGATTCATGGATGTTGTTTGATCTGCCACCTCAGTGGTTACGAACCTTTGGCCACTTGGTGAAGATTTGTTTAAGGGAAGATAGTGGTCAGGAGTCCAAGAAAAGAGCCAGAGTGCAGTGGAGCTATGGTGAAGATGCTCTTTGGTGGGAAACAAAAAAGAAAAGAAAAAAGTTGAAAAAAAAGTTGAAAAGCCTTTAGTCAGATGGCTATTTCATGAATGAATGAAAGTAAAATCATGAACACAAAAAAGAGAAAGAATCCAACACTGACTGTTTTTAGGAGACTGTAGCAAACCGTCAAGTCACACGCTGTGTTTTGCAGAGCTAATGTTACAATTTTTGCTTGTCAGAGATGACACTCACTATTCACACATCCATAGGAGGCCATAAGTATAGCATAAGTCTAGGTCAGTGTATTGGGAGGAAGTGATTATTTGGTAGCTGTCATATCAAGGATCCTTTGGATTTACAAATGAAGAACTAATAAGGTTTTGAAAAATTTCAGTAGAACAAATTTTCAAATAAAATGCATTAGCCAGGATCAGCAGCCACACTGACAAACTGAAACCAAAATCATCTCAGTGTCAGTGCACCAAAGTAAGCAGTATTCAGACCGGATTCCTCATCTAGCAGCAGAGCTCTGATGCCTGAGCTGCAGGGGAATGCATCATCCTTAGAGCTTTCTCACATGGCTGCTGCCTGCTGACCTTAACTGTCCTCCACAAACCAAGAGGGACCTTTCAGCTTTAGCCATTCCTGTTAAAAACTAGAGCCGCTCTGGTATGTACCCTGGTTAGAGGATGCACATTAGGTTCTTTTTTCCAAATCCCACTGCACAGACAAATGAGAAGCAAACATGGGGGGATGTCTGTAGCCTACTTTCATATATTTGCATATTTTTCAGAGGGTAAGAAGCAGTTTTAGAGTGGGGGGTTGATGAAATTGGGGGTGGGGGAGTAGAGGGACCTGACAAGGACAGCTAGAAACCCCAAATCAGCATTTCATACACTTTGGGGTTACTATGATGAAAAAACTAAATTAAACCAAAATGTACTCACAGTAAACAGTACACACACAACCAAACTTCCATCAAAAACCTCAAAATCAGAGAGTTATTTTTGCATTGCCTACTTTATTCATTTGTGTTTTTTTTCTCTTTTTGATAGCCTGCAAACATTTCAGACCTACACTGGTGAATATTTTATATGTTCACAGGTCAGCCCATTAGGACAATCCCATCATTTCCACAGGAGCTGCTAACTGTGGGGGGGAGGGGCAGCCTGAGGTGCTTCAGGCTGATGGAGGACTGTGCCTATACAGCTGAGGAAATGAGGAGATACTCTTGTCTCCAAAGGAGAGAATATAGAGAGGACACAACAAACAAACACACACACATACACACATCAAGCTGTAGCATAGTGTGTGGTAGAGGTCTTAGAGATCTAATATCTCATGGTTATTCAAACCTTGCAGGGGTGTTCCTGTTTCAGTGTGTTAGCATCACCCCTCTAATTCCTTAACCTTTACCTTGTGGACAGAGTGTGCTCTCCAATGCTATGTACTTAAAGGGGCACTCTCATCAATTTTAAGAGTTGTGTAATGTCTTCTGTGGCTGTGAAGGAACTTCACACACATCTTCACGTGTCTTTTACAGAAAGACCCAGAATGGGGACTAAAGGTCAGAATATCTATGCTGCTTTCATTTTAAGGCAAGATCTAACCACATCTGCATGATCTGATTTAAATTAACCTTATAACTAAACCTCATCCACATACTCAGTCTCACTCAGAGATACATCCCATTACCACAGATAAAGATGCTCTAACTTCTACTGTGACTAGAGTGCTCAGTCACACCAGCAATAAAACTAAATCTCTTCATTTCAGTAGAACTGCTCTGATCACAGGGGTAAAGGAAATCAAGTGTATCACATTGAGTACTGTGTCAGTATCAAACAGTGAACCATCTTGACAGAGCTGAGCTCCGAACCATGATATTACTTATCATTACCTGCTAGCTGTGTTGTGCCAGCCTCTTTTATATAGCTCTGTTCTCCACTATGAAACAGGATCAATGTATAAAGACATGTCTTGAATAAACTGCGAACAACTGGACATCGCTCTCCGAATGATTTCCATCACTGAATAATCTGTCATGTATTTTCTCAGTTTATCCTCCAGTCAATAAAAGAAAATAGCAAAATTAGAATTTGACATATTCAGATTACTTGTTAAATTCATCATCATCATCATTGCATCCACATTTAAGAGGCTAGAACCAGAGATTATTTTGGCATTTATGTTAAAAATAACAAAAATTACTGATCGATGATCAAAATAGCAGAAAATTTGTTAATCCACTAATCAGTTATTTGACACATCATCACACATTTAATTTCTTCTCTAATCCAGTTAGGAACTGAGCAAGCTGGTTTAGTAGTAGCAAGCCAGCTACCTTGGGGAACTACTGTACTGACTAGCACTGCTACCTTGCTGGCTAGCTTATGTGTCAGCACTCCAACTATTGTCACTAGTTACTAATATCACCATAGTTACTAGTGCATATATTTGACCGAATGCTGGATATTCTGCTGTGCCAGAGCTTTCTACAGCTGAATTAGCAAATGAACACACGCAACTAAGACAAGAACAACTTAAAACATTATGAAGAAGTGATATGCTATTTAGTCATTATTCACATACTCACTAAAGGCTCTGGATCTCCATGTCACTACTGAAACATCGGAGAGCAAATTTATAGGACTTCACATCTGCAACCAAACAGATAAATTTGCAACAGGCCCTCACAAAGTCCTGCCTCGATTTTCACCTTGAATTCTCTTTCTCCTTGTTTAGCCTCAGAATTTCTCCTCTTCCCTCCTCCCTCCTCTGGATTCTGCAGCATCTGAGACAAAGCTATTGGGCTATTTTTACATAAGTAGAGATCATTTGATCTCATCCCAGAACTCATGTTGCTATTCTGACTCTGTTCAAGTTTTGGAAGATTAAATTATGCTGATTATTTTTCAGGTTTGCAAAGCACCTGTGGATGCTGTGGATACAGTAAAGAAGAAGACAAGAAGTCTAAGGTCTGTGCAAGTAAAACTGCAGTGTTCGTGACACACCTCCATCTCAATGTGCTGAAACAACAACTGATTTCTCTGGTTTTGCTGCCTTGACAATCGTGAGGCTAAAAAGGAAGAATAAGCCAGTGCTGAAGGGATAAATTCCAAAATTAAGTGCATTTCAATAAATCAGCACTCACTCCTTCCTTTAGTTGTCTCAGTCAGAATGAAAAATAATTTTTCTTCTTAAACTATAATTATTTAATTTGGAATTAAAACACACAAATCACATATTCCCCTTCCATGACCAATGAAGACATTAAACAAAGATGATATATGAGACTTGATGGTGCTATTACTGGTGAGGAAAAAAAAAACAATACAAACATGGATCGTGTGTCAGCACATTAATCACAAATCTTTAATATAATAAACCTGATGAACTGATCAGACAAAAGAATAAACCATTTCTAACACTATCGATAAGTGAGTGGTGATATAGTTAACAGGTGATATAGTTAGTTATAGAAAACAGTTCTTTCATTGACAAATGAAGAATAATCAATAAACTTAAGCATGACTGCTCATTGAATGTGAATAATAACATTTTCTTGGCTATTAATAAAGCTTTTAAAATAAAGGGTTAAATTATTCCATGTGTGCAGTGTAATCCCATCCAAATGCATTGGATAAACAGTCTCTTTGTTTCCAACCTGTTCATGTTTTTATTGCTGAACAACAACAATGCAAGTGTACAAAAAGTTAAGTAAATAAATAAGTTGTACATTTTCCTTTAAATATCAAAAACAGGAAGCACATTGTTAAAATAGCAAGAGGTGAAAAACATCTGATTTGTACTTTAAGAGAAAAAATGCAAGAAAAACCTCACATTTTAAAGCTACAATCAGTATTTAAGTTTTTTCATTAATGAGACATAGTAGGATCATGCATGTACTTGAGAGTGGTTGATAATGTGAGTGGGAAGGCTGGACCAGCATGCAGGAGCTGATTTTTCAGATTAAGAAAGGAGAAAGTAAATCAATTTTCGTTAGGTTTGGAAAAACCTCCACAAAACACAAAACTCTGGTTGGTCATTTTTTTCATTTCCAGGAAATGTACGAGGGCGAGTTTGCTGTCTTCAAAAACCATTTATACCCCGTCACCTGCTGTCTGTGGCCAGTCAGGGAGGAGTATTAAACAAGTAAATATTTCCTTCTGTGAGACTGACAAACATGTCAGCATAAAAAAAGGCATTTCTCAGAAATCACAGTTCATATAAATGTTGCTCAGCTGAGAAAAAGGAATGTGCACCTTCCAAAATACTAGGACTGGAGGAAACAGACTCCATGACACCAAGTATCAATAAATTAAATACATGCATATCCTATGTATATGTACTGTAGAAGAAGGGCCAAAGCTACATGATGTCATGTTTCTGAGAATTTGAAGGTTTAAGCAATCTGGCCAAATTAAAAACTGTATCTCCTGAATAGAATATGTTCATCTGTGATTACTTTGAACACTAAATCAGGTTTTCATTCCTGGAAATTTCAAGAAAGCCTTGAAACTTTTTGAAACACAAAAGTAAAATAATAATAATAATTATGGAACTGAATTAAGTATGAAATCTTTTGGTTGTTTTTTGTTGTTGTTGTTGTTTTATTAAATATATATACTGAGCATGACCCTTCACAGTTGAAGGACTTACTGAGCTCAGTATGTAATGAGGATACTTTCTATAATTTCTACATGACCTCAAACACTGGCATTTCTGTGCTGACATTTCTTACTGATATTATTATTAACTGGCTGACTGAGCTAATATAAATATGTCATATTTACATGAGCAATTTCCAACATATTTACATATCCAAACCTGACATTTTTTTCCAGCCCACACAACAGAATGTTATTAATTTCTACAAAAAAAACGAGACTCACCAAATCTGGTGAAACAAAGTTCTTGGTATGGAGAACCCTAACTGTGCTATTTTATTCTTTAATATGAATATCCTGAATGTGCAGGATATCCTTCAGAATAAAAGCATCATGGTCAAGCCCCTCTCTGTGTTTCTCATCCTTTTATGATATTTTTTCTTCATGCTGGGAGTTTTTATCTGTGCAGCCACTCTGCTGAATGAGTCCCCAGGGTGCTGTTGAATTACACCGGCACAGAGGCCGTTCGATTGGCTGTCTCTTACCATATTGGAAAATGTCTGTCTTGATGGAGGCAGCAATGCTGAGGGGACACTTCGCTGACGGAGCCTAACACACAAACTGCAAGCCCTTGCACACACTTCCACATTAACTGAATGCAATTTACTCTCCCTGTCTCACTTTTGCTTATTGACATCAAGATAAAAATGACAGTGCAGGGGACCCCAAAGGACTCAGTGTTCCAGGAAAGGTTCACATACATTGCAACACATTAGTCACACGCTCTCCGTCTTAAAATCTAATCTGGAGCTGAATTAATTTAGTGTTCCATGACTATAGCAATATTTAAATTAACAGTATTGTTTCCTCATTGACCAATGCTTTAGTCCAGAGCAAGGTGAATCTGCTCCGGATATTCATAGTCCCCACAGTGCCCTAGGGTTTTTGGGGACCTTTCGTCTAGTGCCACCTTCAAGTCAAAACTTGGATATGTATATATGGATGATGCATAAAGACCAAGTCAACTGTCCACATACGGAAATTAGCCTGTTACTTGGAAAAGCCCTGGGAGATGAGAACAACTTCATCAGGATAAACGTAGGCTTGTAGCTGCTTTTAAATACAAATGGAAGTTTTTAGTATGTTAAGTATTTTATTTGAAAGCATACAAAAATACAAAGTATTAAAAAAAATGCATTATTTGTCTTTTAGGAGGATTCTTGAAATCCAAAACTTATTTGTTTTGTTTCCTTCTTTCATTGCAGTAGGTGATGTTTTTAAAATACAGATCGACTCTACAAAGAGTTAAATATTGAGTTCAATTTTACGTCCTCTATAGTGTTAATATGGCAGTAACTCTGTTCAGTGTTAAAAAAGAATATATGGATAGTGTTAACTTTTGACACAACACACTAGTGTTGTATAAATTCAAGACTCACCTGGACCCACCAAGACTCATTAAGAGAATTGCTGCAACTCTGTCATAGTGTGAAGTATTTAACACTTTCAAAAGTGTAGTTTTAATTCTGTGTAGTGTGGATCAATATAGACACTTTCAAAGTGTTGAATTTAACTTAATAGAATTAACACTGCTGATTCTGCTGTGTAAGCAAGTAATTTTTATGCCAAAACCTGACCAGTCCTTTACCGTAGTGTCACACACAGGTGATGTGGTCCTGACAGGAGTGTCACTCTAGAGGACATGGACATATATAACATATTTTGTTGTTTAATATGGAGGATTTGTTGTTTTCTTGACTCATCAGACTTCTTTTTAGTGACACCACTGCATTCACAGATAGACAAAACTACAAGTTGTAAGAAAACAGTATTATTCTTTAAGGGTGTCACTTTGAGCTTTAGTTACTACCCTTCATCTTTCTTTAAACTAGCTCATGGGTTCAACTCTTAAACTGAAAAACATAAGGGAAATTCAAGCTTCTCTCATACTGCCATGAAAAGTCACAACCAGAATAAAAGTACAAGAATAAAAGAAAAGAGCCTTAGAGTATATCCCTAGAGGAGGAGTTATTTGCCCTAAGTAGGGAGGAATAAGGAGCTGCTGTGCTTCTAGCACCAGTTTCTAATTAATGCCAGTGAACATAGCCCTGAGTTCCCATTCAATATGGCAGCAACAATGACTCAGAACCGCGACTGCACTCAGCTTTCTCTGAAGCCCAGACAAGCTTTTTACTGCCTTTAATTTCATCATAAAACTGAGCATGTCAGTGAAATTATTAGTTTATTAGATAATAAGCCTCCGATGACGGTGGTACAAGCACTGTCACATCAAAGCAAGAAGGTTCTAGGTTTAAACCCATTCACCTGGACAGTGTGGAGTTTGCATGTTCTCCCCATTCCATATGTCAGCCCTGCGACTGACCACCTCTCACCTAAAGTCAGCTGGGATTGGCTCCAGCGCCCCCGCAATCCTAAGGGTAAGCAGTAGAGATAAACTGTGATTATTAGTGTTACTTAAACCCAAGTGTGTTTGCATCATTTACATTGCCATTCAATCATTTGGCAGATGCTTTTATCCAAAATGAGGGACAACACTAACATTTCAGTACAGTAGGAGACCTTGAAGTAAGAATGAAGAACTAAATCTGTTCAATCAGACAAAGAGCTGGAGATAAAGCCAGGAAGTTCACCACAAGTGCATAGTAAGTGCTAGAAGTGTTAGGAGAGGAGGTGCTCTCAGAAGATTAAAACCACAAACCAGAACAGTCTGGACTGAGAATGCCTTGTGTGCAGGGATGTTGATGCCAGACAATGATCCTTGGAGGAACACAGTGGCTGAGAGGGCACATATACCCGTATTACTGAGTTCAAGTATATGGGTACAGACCCAGAAGTCTTTCTGCAGGCAGCATTAGTGACTTGAATTGGATTCAGGCGGCCATGAGTAGACAGCAGAGGTCAATGAGTAGAGGAGTGACATGTGACCTTTTAGGCTAATGAAAGACCAGATGCACCGCTGCATTCTGGACCATCTGTAAGGGTTTCACTGTCTGTGAAGGACCTCCAAAAGGGCACTGCAGTAGTTGAGGTGAGAAAGTACTGCAGTCGCCTTCCGTGACAGTGAAAGGTGCTGCCGGTTTGATGTCAGTATGACCATCAACAGATCTTTTCCCTGTCTATTTTTGCTGGGAACCTTACACATGAAAAATACACAAGATAGATAGATAGATCTAGATGATTCGCTGTGAGGCTTGAGACTTGCATTTCTAGCGGGATGCGTGGCTGCTCTAAACTGTTCAAATGGGTATCCAAATGAAAACCAAGACATTCAGCTTCTGCCACGCACATGACACCCACACAGAGTGTCTCAGACATTAGATTTTATATTCTTTGTCCTTAGTCCAAATTTATTATCACATGGTACAGCTAATTTTTACTGTCATGCATTAATTGCAAATTGGCCTTAGTCTGGACTCCAAAATAGAATAAAAAGCTTGAAAAAGAACCTAGCTTTTCATCTAGCTTCCTCCCATCTGTCAAAATGTAGAAAATGCATCTGCAATCTTGAAACACAGAATTTCAGCCCTTTAAAGAGAGAGAGAAAAGTTCCACAACAATGAATCAGCAAGCTTACGGTTTCTTAGGTAAGTCCTCACACTCATCTATCCCTGGTAGATGGACCAAAGGTTACTTTCACTGAGTCATCAATCCACACACACAGTGATATAGAACATCATCACAGTAAGTTTGTTTTCTTGTCAGAAATGATTACACCAAAAACATGGATTCAGTCTGCAGTGGTTGTATAAGCAGCTTGTGGCAGCGTCCTGAGTTGACCTTGTTCTCACTGCTGTATCAGACTCCAGCTCTTACAATTTGCAGCCCCTTAAAATCCACACCCAGGCTCTGACTTCAAACACAATGTCTTTAAAAAGTACAGCAACCAGAGGCTCAACGTCAAATCACATATCTCTGCTTGACATCTGACAACCTCACGTGGACAGATGCTGATTAATCTCTAAATACATAACCAGCAGTCCCTGAAGCATAAGGTCAGATCCCAGCAGGATCTTCATGCCAAAGGATTTTCTGTCTTTTATGATAGTGAGAGGATGAAATAACTTACACGAAACAGAAAACTGACAATTTCATAGTGGCACAGAGCAACATGATAATTTATGTTAGGGTTAGGGTTCTGTAATCCCTCTCTTTTAGCTCTGCTTTTGGTCTCCATCAGCTCCCCCTCCAGCTCTTAAGCCACCACATGCTTCACTGTGTTCCCCAGCCAGTCACTAGCTGTGCCTGTCTTATTTTCCACTGTCATTTGATACATATTATTATATACTGTTTGTAGTTGCATTAACTAAATCTCAAGAAAAAGGTGAAAATAAAATGTGAGTTGCAATTTCATTTCATTTCAATTATTTTTTCCCCTCATCATAAGTCTGACAAACCCAAAACAGAACTTTAGAATTTTTGCAAATTTACAAATCAGAATGAAATCATTTTGAAACTTTTACGTAAACTTTGCTGTCCTGCACTGTCTTTACTTTCCTAGCTTTACTTCAGCTGCCCGACTGTCAGAACATGAAATCTGGTGACTGAAGCTACCTTGTTTTGCCAACCATTCTGTTTAAAACACATTGGTTCCTGCACAGCTATGATCTGGGTTTACTACATCAAAAAACAATGTGATATACAGTTGAGATTTGGGGCTTTGCAGATAACATTCAGGGCTTAAGACCCATAGCCCCTAGTGCCACCTGTGACTGGCATTACAACTGAACATCTCATTTTCAGCCTTCTGCTCAGATTTTTATTTGATGGAGCCCCGGAGTGGTCATGGATTTTTCTCCATTGAGTGCTCAAGTGCATAGGATGTAATTCATTCCCACATTTTGATTAATTTATTGTCACATTTTAATTGATTAATTCCTACCTTTTAATTAATTTGTACCCAACTTTGAATTAATTCACTTCCAAATTTTGTTAAAACTGTGTGCACAAGGTCCATGTATATACAGCACAGAAGCAACACAGCAGACAACCTTTCTAACTGAAGCATGAAGTGCAGTACACCTGCTTCGGTTGTATCAGTGTTGATTATTTGCTAGCAAGGCAACATTAGCCATTGATTAGTTAGTGTAATTACATCCAATAAATACATAACACACTTATTAGTCATTGATCACAATACATAAAATCAAGAGATAACTAGGTATGGTAATGGTAAGATAACTAAGTATCACAACTGCATCAGACTCTCCTTCACCTGATGCTGAACAGCCAGGGCTCTTCAGAGTCCAAGTTTCAAACTTACTCAATTCAATTAACACCACCATCTATGTATAGTGAGGGTGGCATGGTGGTGTAGTGGTTAAGAAGACCTTCAGGGTTCAAACTGTGGTTCACCCAGGGCTCTGTGTGGAGTTTGCATGTTCTCCCTGAGTCTGTGTGGGTTCTCTCCAGGTACTCCAGCTCCTTCCCACAGTCCAAAGACACGTAAGTTAGTTTAATTGGTGACTCTAAATTGCCTGTAGATTCATGTACAGTGTTGACCTATGTGTCTATCTCACTAAACTGCTGCAGCCCTATGTTTGATGTCCATAATTAATATAATGTGTCATTTTATTATACCTTCCTTCAGAGCATGGA
Organism: Lates calcarifer; assembly: GCF_001640805.2. Taxonomy (NCBI): domain Eukaryota; kingdom Metazoa; phylum Chordata; class Actinopteri; family Centropomidae; genus Lates; species Lates calcarifer. The sequence continues at coordinate 13,747,869 of NC_066854.1, forward strand.
ATAGAGAGAATGTTCTGTTGGTCTCAGTGACATAATTATTGCCTCTGGGTATGTGCTGGGCGCACCCAGCACTCTTCAGTATAATGCCTGGTGTGTGCTGGGCACCAGGAAAGTGCTGAGGAGCACCAGCCCTTCAGTGTAAGATGAAATGGGGAATTAATTATATCTTGTGTCCACAAACTGCAACAATGTAGTAAAAGAGTTTGTTCCAACAATTCCCTTGAACAGACAGAGGGTTGTAATTCATCAACAAAAGTTGAGACACCTGTTGGAACTACATTAACTTTCAAGGCGTCATTTAATCCTGGTGCTGCAGGAAAGTTTCTTCATCCCTGAGGAAGGCCTGTTTTTTTTTTTTTTTTTTTTTTGTTTGTTTGTTTGTTTTTTACTTTGGCCGGTTCACCGATGACCTTTGAACTTTCTAAAGATTTTCACTGTACTTGAGCTGCTTAAACTGGATAAATGAAGGTGTTCTTCTCTGGCTGGTGGTGTAAAGGTTTGACAGCTGTACTGATGAATCATACAGGTTACCATCAGAGGGCTCTGACTCTACCAGAGCTGGTGAAAGTTTAGAGGATGGTGACAATGTTAACCGCAGATAGAGTTAATGGGGTAACTGTGCAAACTACAGAAACTGCAGAAACTAAACTACTGTACTGATGTACAGTTAGAATAATCATGTGTAAATTAATTCATTTGCTCTGAGGTTATTTAATTGTATAATTTCCCCCACATCAGTATAGAACAACTGGCAACAATACAAAGTATGTTCAGATTCATTCACACTTGACTGCAGGAGTCATGTCAGTCATTCCCATGCAGCAAACTAAGTGATGGGTTAAAAAAATCAGGATGAGCTAAAGTTTCCATATGGAAGAGATTTCACTTTATTCCATGAAACTGAATTGGCCTCAGGCCTGATGACCGAAAACACTTCTGACACAGACAGTTGAGGCTTCATAACTGACTGATGGAAAACAGCAAACATACATTTCTACACAATTAGCTTTCTATTTAAAACAATACACAAAGTACATCTGTCCACAGTGAGTAGGCCCATTCATGCACTGAATGCCTGTCAGACTATTTTAATAGAAATTTTAAAGCGTAAATGAGCCTGGTCCAACTATCTATTGACAGGTGAACCTTTCCCAGCTCCATTAAGACAAACACTGTAAAGTTAAATAATTTATTCTAAATTCTGATGTTTTTCTAATGGTGTGATACATTTTTCACCTTCAACTAAAACTTAAAATGATGATGATGAATATCAGGCTGGTGTCATAGCAACCAGGTGGAGTGAATGGAGTGAAGAATTATTTCAACAGTAAATAAATTCCTACCATCATGACCTGGTGGCTTGTAAGGGTTAAGTAACCTGCAAATGTTTTGTGGTAGGGGTTATAAAATATATTTACATTAATTCATGAGTACAGGCATAGGTTAAAATGAAGTAGGCCTACAGGTAGTGAGTGAAATAAATCAACAATAAAATGAATAGATTGTGTGATTTTGTGATTGACTGACAGCAGCGGGCAGTCACTTCGAATATGTGGGCAGAAGACTACAACAATTTCTGCAAAATAAGTTAGCTTTGTGTCACACAAAGTGAGAGCTGGCTGAGTGGGTATCTGAGTGGGACATTACACAAAATGTGAAAAATGTGTGGGGCAGGTGTGGGTTTGTAAAAGTGGACTGCTACTGCTGTTATGGGTAGTATGTGTCTCCCTGTACGTCCTAATCACTACTGTTGCTGTTTCAGCTCAAGTTTAATAATCTGCTGATTCTCTTGTGCCCTCTCTATCTTCATGAAGTCTCACAGTCTGGTTTCTTATTGATCAGTCTTCACCATGTGGAGCTATGTTGCAGAGCTGTGGTGTTATTTTTTAACCGTGCAGTTAACCTTAGCTGGAAATCACAGGTGTGATCACTTTTGTTGCTCTGAGGTTTGTGAGTGGGCCAAAGGGTTTTATACAAATACCCTACACATTCAACTTTAATGAAAAAATGAAAAAATGCTGAATGCAAAATGCTCCTGAATATAGATATTCCAATTTATTCCTGAGGATAATGGAGGCAGTGTAACAAACAAAACAAAGTCTGAGAGGTTGTAGTTAATGTGGTTGAGATGAAAATAAATCAGGATATTAAGCGTTAATACCACAGTTAAGTGAGACTGATCTTCCAAAATCTGCACATCCGTGTCAGTCCAGCAGTGGTGGCTCCTAAACTGAATGAGACCAAGTGTTAACATCATACGGCCCAACCTCTCCTCTGAACTCTCAGGGGTTGGGAATATGTGCATATGAGCCAGCTACAGGTGCTCAGTAGTTTAATAATGGTTTAATAATGAATGACATGTAAATGTTAAAGATTTGAGTTGGTCTGTGTCTTTTAAAACCCTGAGGTATTTATAGAATTGTGTAGAGATTGTGTCTTACAAGGGCAAACAAAATATAACACAGCTGGTCTTTATCAGATTGTGGATATCATGTATGATTATTCATTTAATATGAGGTGAAATTAAACTTGTGAGTAGCCTTAAAATCTGGCTTCAGTTCACTACTTTACATGCCTGGCTCAGGAGTTTCCATACAGGTACACACACTCCCACATCAAGTTTGTTTTTATGAGCCTCAACTTTTCTGTGGGAAGTAGTGCACTCATGTTGTGGTGGACAACACCATGACACAGAACATGGATGCTGCATACTGAAAGAGGGCTCTGCCTGCAAGCCTCTTCTGTGGGGTCAGTTTCAATGCAGGTTTTGCTCTCAGGTCTGCTCCACTGTAAGGACAAGACAAGACAACATTCTGTAGACACTTCTGGTGGAAGAAATTATGTCATTAATTTACATTTAATTAAATAGCTATGGCATTGGACAAAATTGTAATGTGTGTATGCATGTATATTGATTTTGCATATTCTGTCTATGTAGCACATAACATGACAGATTTTTTTTTCAACTTCCCCTTAAAGATGTAAGTCAAGGTGTTCTGGGTGGTTTTCTTTACACTGCGCCACAAGGAGTATTATGTGATAAGGTGTCAAGACAGATGAAGTAAATAAGAGGCAAATTATCTTAAGGAAAAAAATATGACTTTAAATAACTTTCCCTGCCCTCCATGTTTGCCGAACATTACTGAACAAGTATACACATCAGCTTATAGTGTCATATCAAATACCCACAGCTATCAGTTTTTTATATTAAATTTAACTGATTGCAGTTAAGTGCCACATTATATTATCCTTCAAATTGGAATTCTAAATGTGTGTCTTTTATTAATTGATGTCGCTTGGCTATATGAATGGGAGCTATCCCCTATTTGACAGAATAAAATATAATAAAACAGTAGTGCATGTAAATTAGTTACTGCTACTCATAGAATTATTAAATCAATGTATGTTGTTACACTGACATGTGTTTTGTAGACAGAATATGCCAAATCAATATACATGTTACATTAAGGCATTAATATGTTGCAATGTTGATCAATGTTTACTAATTAAATCTAAATCAACGACAAAATCATTTCCAATAGAAATATCTGCACAATGTTATTTTGTATTTTTTGCGTGCATTTCCTGACAGTGGACCTGACCTGAGAGCAGAGCCTGCACCAGAATTGACCCCTGCCTGCAGGCAGAATGTGTTGTTGTGTGGATGGTGGATAATATGACACTAGACACAGAATTCAACAGTACTACAGGAGGAAAGGGAGAGATCCTGCTTCAGTTTGGATACATATCTTTGCCTTTCAATGGTCAAAAGTAGCCATGATGAAAAAAATGAAACAACAAAGTCATGAAGGAATGAATCAGTAAGTGATTGGTTTGTTTTTGAAACCATGCAGTGCTACTCACTGCTACTCAGAGGTAGATAGTATTATCTATGCTCAGACTTTATGACAATTCAGTCAAATTAAGAATTATCATAGGTCAGCACAGACTACAAGTGACAAGACAATAAGTGAGATTCTGAATCTCTAGCAAGTACTGCTATTGATCATCAGCTTCCAGCAGATACACTGGGATACTCTGATCATCTTCTGCAGCGGGGGAATTAAAGAGAGAGTTCTTATGTTGGTTGATGGTTATAAAATTTGCTTTAGGGCCTTCAGTAGGCTCCTGATCACAACTATGGAGGTGTTTCTTCTGTAAACATGATAAATGATGTGCAGTGGAGGGTAGTGCTTGGCTGATTTTGTGTAATTATTAAGCTGAGAGGTAATGAAATCAGCAACACTTCCAATATCTCAACTCAGATCAGAAACTGCAGCATGGCACTGCAATTACATGCTCAGTTTACATCCACTGCATTCTGGACATTAACAAATCATACACACATTACTCTAGGGCCAAAGTATGCGTGTGTTCAAATATAAAAACCCTCCTCAGCTAAAGTAAAGTGAGTGTGCAGTTCATCTCGATGAATCTGTGGTGATCCTGAACCTGAATGCATCAAAGAGCAGGTGAGGGAAAAAAATCTGTTATAAATGATTCAGCACCTAGACATCTAAGCATTGATAGGACTCCCATTATGAGGGCCTATGTTCCCTCTGCTTCATTAAAGTGATGACCTATAAAATATTAAAGTAAACTCGACAGCAGCGCAACACAACTCTACAGAGGGATGGGCCTCACCTCCCGCAAAAAGAAAGTGAGGAAGAATAAAAAAGACTGAGACAGGGAAATGAGAAGAAATAGCGCTGACTCGAGTAAGGATTCGGGGAATACTCACATCAGCGTCTCAGGCACTGAGGCAGCAGAACTCAGATGAGCAGAATATTGATGCTAACAGGAGCAGAGAAAGCTCTGAAGATGGAAAAAAGAACAGACTGATAGATTTACACATATAGATCACAAGCTACATTACACTTCATTTAATTTTGATGAAGTTTTCAATTAATAAGAAATTTAAATAGTTTCTTTCTGCCAACAATGGGGCAATGTTATATTTACGTTACATTTTTATATTATATCGATTTTTACATGTTTATGTTATTTATTCATGTTGTCAAATGGAAACCAGATTCAACTAAATTTCATTCAATTGTAGTTTTTGGAATGACAAAGATGGTTGAGTTTTCTGAGTTGAGTTGAATGTCACTGAGCACTGAGCATTTAATTTGGGGTATTACAATAAAGATACACACAATGAAACTCAGTTGTAAACTACATTTTACTTTCAAACTTTCTTCCTCACGGAAATAGAAGGGTCCTGTCTGCCTCCATGCAGGTTGTGAGTGAACCAATCAGCTTGGTTGATGCTCAGGTCCGTGTGTTGCTAAGATTTGAGGGGGTGTGCTTATAGGTTACCCAAGTCTAGGTAGACCAAAAGACCTGTTTACAGGTATGTTTGAAGAGCCTCAAGTCACACATCATAATCAAACTACACATTAAGATGTAAGTCTTTCAGATCTCTGCAGAACACTATAATGACCTGGCAACTGACCTTTTTTTTACATTGCTGAGAAAAGGTCCCCTAAAAACCATAGGCCTGATAATTACACCGTGGTCTGTCTGTCTCTGCTTTATCAAGATTCCAGAATTTTACCAAACTTGATACTTAAACCCCTAACATTCTGGGGAGAGTCAAGTCATATGGTGTACACACTACATGACTTTTAAAGTCATCAGATTGATGCATTTTTTATATTACACAACTTGTCTTATTATTGAGAATCTTGAAATCATAGTGGTTTGCACACTACATGACTGATCATTGACAAGTGGTCATAAATTACAAGATTTTCCACAAGGAGGAATCTCCATTGATTCTGTCTGGTCTCCATACTATTTGTCATGTTGTTTTTTCACAAAAACCAGTGCAAGAATTAATACAGGGAAATGACACAATTCCATACGAACTGACAGTATTTTTTGTGTGTGCTGACCTACAGTGAAAAAAGGGAACAAAAAGAACTTCTATAACTCCTCCCCCAGGTTTCTGCTTCCATGTCTTGCACTCTCATTGGCAGCAGCTTGTTGCTGCACTCACCTCCAGTCACAACTGGGTCACAACACTTTTCACACTATTGTGTCTGGACTCTGGCAGGGTCCAGGTATGTAGTTTGCTAGATATCCTTTGTGCATCTGTGATGTATCAGCAAATCTCTCAGATTGTGTCTTTGAACAGCTCACAAAAGCTGAACAGCTATTTGTCTGACATGGGGCTTTACTCTGCAACCTCCTAAAACTGCCACGGAGTGGAGAGTCAGGCCTAAAATTATCTAGTATGAACTTAGCACAAGTTAAGTAACTCAAGTCTTGTAGCAGTCAATTTCTATTCAAATCTCAGTCCTAAGTTTCAAGCCAATTCTGACTTTAATTCAAGTGTCAAGTTTACAGTTCTGGTTCAGGCTATGACATACAAATTACACAAACACATCACTCAAATCTTCCCCAGTAATATCCTCAGTTATCCTGCCTTCATCGCTGTTCTGATTCATTCATTCTCAAAGTTAAAAACCTATCAATGGATAACCTGATTTTGGTGTGTGGATGATTTAAGGTTTTCTAAACCAGTCTAGTTTCTGGACTAGACACCTGTTTAGACACATGTTTAGGTACCACAATTCTCATACCCACAGCCATCAGTGAACTTAAGTATTGTACATTTCCTTATTCAATATAAAAGCCATGTGGAGAAGTGCCAAAAATATGCACATGTTAAAACCATCTTAAATGTTTAAAAATGAACACTTGCTGTAGGCCTTCAGTCAACCCAATAGTTCCCACTCAAGTCAAAAACTATTTTTGGTTTTGCAGCTACAGCTACAGTTCAGTTCTCGGTTCTTATCTTGTTGGACCTATCAGCAGCCTTTGACACGATGAACCACCGCATCCTACTATCTGCACTCTCCAATACAGGCATCTCCGGAAAAGTGCTGTCTTGGTTTGAACCCTACCTTACTGGGTGCTCTGTCATGTGTGATGGCAAGGACAAATATCCTTATCCCACCCCTCCCCACAGGAGAACTCACTGAAGCCCCACTCTCTTTGCAATGTACACCAACTCCTTGGGTCCAAATATCTGCTTGCATAGCTTCTCATATCACTGTTACACAAACAGCTCCCACCAGATGACCCTACATTGTTACATCTGTCCCCGGTCGTGCTGCTTTGCACAATACAGCATAAGAAAAATCAAGCCTTTCCTGTCTTTGTACGCCATCTAACTCTTGGAACAGGCCACGGATGTCTCTCACCTCTACTAGTGCAGTTCCCTTTTGGTGGTCTTCCCTTCACAGACAGTGAAACCCTTACAGATGGTCCAGAATGCAGTGGTGTGTCTAGTCTCTGATCAGGTCTACAAGGTCACACGTCAATTGTTCATTTACCTCCACTGTCTGAACATGGCTGCGTGAATCAAATTCAAGTCACTAATGCTGCCTACAGAGAGACTTCTGGGTCTACTTTAACTCAGTCATACATTCTTACTCATACATATGTTCTTACTTTAAGCTCTCCTACTGCACTGAAGCATTAGTGTTGTCCCTCTCTTTTAAGTTGTTTTGGATAAAAGCAAATGAGTAAATGTACATGTAAAAATGACGTGGTCTAGGTTTAAAAATTCTACAAACTCTAATCTTACTTGATATTTTAAAACCTGCCTCTACATCAGCACAGTCCAGTATTTCCTAACCTGCTGCTGATGCATCAAATCAAATTTGCTTCACAGGTTTCCAAGCCACACAGCACAATCCCACCTCTGACAGTGTGATTATGAGCCTGTATTTAGAAGCCATCTGCCATGCCGTTGGTGAAATCCACAATGAGATCAGCATTCTGTTCTTCTGATTTGCCAAGCACAATTAAAATTAGCACTGACTCAAATAAATGAGCTCTTTGGAGATCACTGTGCTTTATGACGATGGGCTGATAGAGCCGGATCATAATGAATGATGAACAAATACAAACATTTCCTCTAGTCACACTAAAACCACTGCTGCTCTTTCAGCATCAACAACTCTAGCAAGCAGTGCTATGAGGAAGGACACCTTGCCACATTGTGATCATAAAGATCCTCCGGGATCACAGATCATGAAACACTTCCAGGTTCACAGACAGACCTGGCCAGTGTGCAGCCTCTTGTCCTCCGTCAAGGCTCTGGCCTCTATCTGGGATAAGGACACTCTGTCTGGCTGTCACCCTGGACCCTGGTCATTAAGACAAAAGAGGTATGTATTGTACTTCCCTGAGTGCTCAAAGTTCAAAGATGGAATGTTAGGGAGGAAAGGGAGATAGCTTGGTTAATGTGAGCAGTGGTGATGATGAGGACACACATGAAAAAAGGTGCACTTGGGCAGATATGTTTATACTTTTTGATTTCTCACATTAATTGTTTCAATTACAATTAAACCAAGACCAGTAAAAAAAATTTTAGACCCAACAGCTTATTGAGATATTCTATACAATGAAACATGACTGTTATTTTTTGTGCCAGTTTATGACAGAGACATGACCAGAGACTTCCCCTGACCCAAACCAAGTTTTAGTTGTCTAAATGTGACAAACCTTAACCATAGAGGCAGCAGACCAGAGATGAGCTTTTGATAATGCTTCATTATCCAAAAATGTATCAAAACTGATTTTAGAAATCTATTACCAAACAAGTTCAAGGAATGTCAGTGTGTTTGGTAAAAATCAATTCTTTTGGCAGGGAGAAAGTAGAATAAATCACAGCTAACCCAAAGCAGCAACCAATCATTGTGGGTGCACTTTAGCTTTGGTAACAAGAAACAAGATGACCTGCAACACAGCAAAGTTTATCAGTTTCGATAAACAATCAATATCATTTTAGTACATTTACAAGCAAAAATACCAATCTCTCTCTGGTTGCAACCTGTAAATGTGAGGAGTGTATCAAGGGAAATTTGATTTGAAAATATTTAGCAGATTAACTGATAATAAAACTGGTTTATTAGCAGGCCCCCACTGATTTAACAAGATAATGAAAGATGTGTCATTCAAATCTATTTCCATAACTACTTTTGATAGTTGGACATCTCCCTCAGCAGATATACAGGATCACATTCTAAACCTTCTCTGAATGTCTCTCTGTGTGATTCAAAAGGACAGAGGTAAAGAGCACAAATTTATTTGATGGACACAGTAAATGTTGTCAAGCCTAACATCAGCAAACAGCTATGATCTATATTTGTCAGCTCCTGGTGTCACCCACAGAGTGCAATATTCAGTCCACATCCCCATGACCTTGACTGCACAGCAGAGTAAAAAAAATAACTGACTGAGTCATGTAAGACATGGGGTTAAGCTGAAGACATATTCATTGTGACACTCCCAACCACTCAGCCTGCCCTGTTAATCCCAGAGAGCAGAGGCTCGCAGTAGCCCACTGCTGAGGCCAGGATTTATTCCAAGATACCACAGAGTGATGAACAGAAACATTCAAATTGTTTTATATTCCTTTCATACCTTAGTATGAAAGTACATCCATTAGCAGGGTATTCAGCCATTTTTTTAAATGAGTCTGAAACAAGTCATTAATAAAACAAAAGTGCCAAACAGTAAAATGTTTACCTCTTCTCTGTCTTTATAAATTACTCTTTGGCTTTGGGGCTGTTAGTTTGACAAATAATACAATAATTGATTAATTAAGAGAGCACACACAAAGAAAAAATAATGCACCAAAAAAATAGATACACTGAGAATGATCATAAACATGAGTGCTGCTCATGCCCCTGCATTGTTCAGACCCACTGAGCTGGCCAGAACTGTCATACTGATGTAGTGAAATTCAAACTTACAGTTACAGTTTTTAGGACACAAGTAGGGGTTGGTAGAATAAAGGTCTGTAAATATATAAACATATTCAGATAAGCATGCCAAAGGATCTCTCTTTCACAGCAAAATCAGTCATCGCCCATAGTGGACCGCTCTAAAGGCTGATGTGTGTTCATCAGCCTTTAGAGCTACCCAACCACTCCTCAGGAAAGGAAGTATTTCCAGCGGTAAGTTATTAGAAAAGTTTAACTAGCAAATACATTATATAACAAAAAAATCGTATTGGTACTGAAACTCAGTTATCAAACAAGCACTGATATACAGTAAATACAATAGAATCAGTCCAGTTGATAAAGATTGAGTCACACTTAACTGACTTTGAATGCATGTGCATGGAAATGAACATGCATTCTGTGATCCGCCTTTTTGTTCTATTTTTGTGCATGTAGGCTAAGTGGAAGATGAGCAAAGAGCCTGTGGCAAGTTGAGCCAAGCCATGCAGAGGCCAGAAGTAATTGCAGCGCAAATGAAATCGCCAAATAGGCGTTGTGTTGCAGCCAGAGGCAGTTTTCCTCATAGGGGAATAACACAGAGTGATCTGTCTTCTTACTACAATAGTCTTTTAATGTTTTATTAATGTTTCCAAGAAAATGTATATTTATCTTACCAATGAATTTACAACTTTACCAATCTTTCTATACTGAATAACAAGGACTGTGCCTCAACATTTGTTGACTGTCAGACTGACAATAATTACAGCACAAATGGATGCCTCTTTGAATGAGATGTTGTGTGTTGTGTAATACTTAAACATGTATAATTTTCTTCACACACACACACACACACACACACACACACACACACACATATGTGTATATATATATATATATATATACACAGATAAATAGGTGTATAGAATAGACAGAGAGAGAGAGAAAGGGGATAGAGAAAGCGCGAAAGTCACGCCACTTTATTTAATACGCTACTCATTTAAGGAAACCCTGGATATCAGCAAATCCATATTTGTTATAAATTTATTTGGGAAACTTTCTTACTCATTCGGAGACTGACCCTTCAATTCGGCAGATAGATAACACATACTGCACCACTTGGTTCAATAACACGACTGCTTTGCCTGCTGTATCCTCAGTTTTGTTCCGCCTAATTCATCGGGTTGTGCTGTCGTAAGCAGCATCAGTCTGTTAATAAAGTTGCAGTTTAATAATTGCTGCTGCTTTTGACCCCCTACGCACGCCGTGTTCACCGGTGTTCTTTATTTGTTAAAAAATATTCTGTTTGCTATTTCACAACCCGTGTGCTTAGAATGTTCAGCGAAGATAGACTAAATTGATACATTTTAGAATGGAGTTTTAGAATGGAGAATGACAGCCGCTATAAATGTGTTAACTAGGGCAAAAAAAAAGCTTCAACTGAACGGGTACTTACGGTGAGCTTGTGTGTAAAGGTGCTTCCAGTCAGAGGGTACGGACAATATCTGTTAAAGCCAGCCTGCCAGTGGGATGCAGGTGATGCTGCAGCGTTTGAACCCCACTGCGCTCTGTGCACTCCGTGCTCGGGAGACACAATAGCGGTAGAGAGAAGCTCTGAGGGGGTGAGGAAGAAAAATAAACATGGAATCACTGAGCAATATCACCCAGGCGAGGTCTTTCCTGACTGCTCCAAAAGCTGCAATTTTCTTATTGGACAGGAAGAAAGAGGTGGGCGCAGAAAAATGAGACCACATTGGCGCATTACGCACCAGCAGACACACTGATTGGACACAGTGGGTATATACTGACAGAGAAATTGTTTTTCTGATCCATGTGTAATACTAAGGTTTTATAGCTACCTTGTGGACATGGGCTAATAATCTAAAACAGGACAGAAAAGGACAGTCAGGAACAGGATGTATAACGAGGACAGATGATTTGTAATTTATTTAATACGTGGTTAGCATGCATTCACTGATATGCACTGTGTTTATAATGACAGCAGGAAATGCAGAAGTGTTCCCAACTCTCTCTTTTATATTACTCGTCTCAGTGACCCAGCATCAGTAACTGAAGCAGCCATCATCCATTCCTGTGGTTAGGCCAGACTTTCTCCTGCTGTCACATGTCAACCTGTTTTTTGTTTGTTGTTTGTTTTTTAAGAGTTGGATCAGTAAAGAGAACCTTAAAAAGCAGATTTCACATATAAAAGGTTCACTGGAAAATCTCTAATTTTATTTTTAGACATGAATAGTTACATTTCATAATGACAAGCAGTCAGATTTATAATCCAAAGTATCTGCTGACAACTCAAGAAATCTTTTGAATATAATCAATAATGACATCAGATATATCATAGTTTTGTCATTTTTTTTAGATGGAATGGATTCATATTACAGATCTTCACAAGTCAAAACATTCATTGAAGACTTCTCTAATCACATTCTGACTACTAAGAATTAAGCATCAAGTTATATGGAGAATCTAATTAAAGATATCTACAGTTAAGTTCTGACAATGTGGGATCTATATTCAAGTTATGAAAGATATTTTCAGGGTAGTTCAGGTAGAATAGTCATCAATAAAAAAGAATATACTGAATTCAGCTAATTACTGTCAATATTCACTACAGGAGGTAGTGAATATTGACTGTCTCAGTTGGTTTTGCAGCTATTTTGCACCATATTCAATTTTTCTGTGGATTTGTCACTTTTGTTTATTTGATTTCCTCATTTCATCATGTTTTGTGTGGTGTTTGTTGCGGTTATGGCTCAGTGTCCTGTAGAGCTTTAACCGTATTTCTGTAGATAAACCTGTATTTTTACCCAGGAAGCACCACTGTAACAACAGCCACTGAGTGATGCTCTTTGTTGAACTGTAATGCTTTTGTAATTCTTGTTATATTGTGAAAACTGTGAAGCAGAACAACTCCACATCTCTTAACATTTGGATCTAGCTCTTGACATTCCTCTCCCTTCTGTGAGCATAAACCTGGACACTGAGGAAACTCGTTATGATTTAATAGTTCAAATGTTCCACATAAGCATCATTTAGGAAGACTGAGGGCTTTGATTCGGTACAGGAGACTACAAGTAAGATCTACACACACCTCGTGGCCTCTAACTTAACTTTTATGGTTTATGGTTTTGTTTAGAACAGCTGGGATATTAATTAGCAGGTGAAGGTGAATGGAAATATATACAAACATCTGATGGGTAAAACTGACTTTTACCACTTTTTTATAAGCTCTATCTGAGGAGTTTAACACTGATGGAACATGGTTAACTGTAGTGGTTGTTGTGTTTCCATGTCATACTTTTTACTTGCTACTACATCACATCGACCTTAAAGGAAAAATGTAACATTTTGGGAAATACATTTCACATCTGTCTTTTTCTCTGTCTATGTGGATGGACTTTTATTCCATGCAATATCACACATATTCATTTATTATGTAACAGATATGGGATATACTGGTGTGTAAAACATAGTGCACATAAGGGGGGTAAAAGAAGATCTACATACTTAATCTCGCTGTTAGTTTACATTTTCTTTTTTTCATCAGCTGACTGAGGGTGTTGACATTTTTAACCTCATCCAATCAGAGTTTACCACAACCTGTGAGCCAATCATTATGTTCTTGTCAAAAAAAAATAATAATTCTGTTTCTGTCTCATACTTACGTTTTAAGTTATTTAAGAACACATTTAGGTGTTGCAATGCTGATTATTTTTGACCCATCAGAGACACTAAACATGTTGTTATTATTGTTCTGATAAACCTGAGGAAGCTGTCTATTTTATCTGCTTGTATACTTTCCATTATGTGTTACTCTTATTATATTATGAGTTCACTATGTTCTGCTCTGTTGATCTGGTTTTGTTTTATGAGAAATTTAAGTTTTTCAACACATGCAGTATCCAGTACATATAATGTAGGTCTGAACTGTTAACAGACAAAAGTGGAATTTATTCCCAACTGTCACATCTGACTGTGGGTAAGAGAGCAAACACAGACATAAAAACACAGACACTTTAATTGTTGAAATTTCAAACTAATGGTTTGATGCAACACAGAGAACAAGTGTCATGCTGTGGTAAATTAAAATTAGGTCACAAAGATTGTTGCCAGTTTATTTTATCAAGATAATCCCACTGTGCTCACATTTTAAAGTGGGGAAAGTGTCTGACACGTTCCATTGTTTTACCATCACATCTCTTCTAATGAGAAAAATGATAAGAACAAAACATGTCAGGAAAACTATAGGTCTTCAGTCAATACTATGTGTGTTTATGCCTTAGTACAGAGGTTCAACAATTTGTTACCTCCTTTTAAATGCTAGAGGAATTATTATTCCATGGACATAATGTCATCAGGAAAAAATGAAATGGGAAAGTAAGGGAATTGTTCTATTGGCACAAATGACAGAAAGTAGCCCATAGAAAGAAACTGTGATGTGTGTTCATCAGCAATTGGGTCCATTATCAATACATCAATATTCAATTCAGTGAGCAGCTACCGGGATTCCTACTACTGTTTTGTATGCTGACATGTTTCTGCTTTTTATTTTATTTAATGAACTATGTCCAGTGTTAAACATAGTTGTGGCAGAGAACTGATGGTTAACTTCCTGGGACCAGTAGAGGCCAGTAAATCATGAAATATCCCTTTAATGTAGTGAGCTTTGTTTGCAATATTGCAAAGATCTATTTTTGTTTTCAGTGGTTAATTCCATTTAACCACAATTCTAAATTTCAATTTCAAAATAAAAGTAAAGTCAAATTGAAATGTTTAACATTTAAATATTGCTAATGATAGAGTAAATACAGTAAAGTCTCTCTCACACTTTTTTTCACCCACCTAGCACAAACAAACTTATGCAGTAATTTTCAAGTATGAAACACAAGGAGCTGCTGTGTAAAATTTTTAAAACTCAGGTTAAGTCTGGTCCATAGTGACAGTACATTGTGTTAGAGAAGGAGACAGAGGAAGGCCTGCAGTGAAGTTAGCTCTGGTTAATCACCAACACCACTCATTTGGATGGGAGGAAAGATTTCTTTTCACTAAGAATGTTATTAAAACACTTAAAACACTAACTCTTTTTGTTTTTACAATGATTCACTGAGCAGGCGCTGATCTGGAGAATACAGAGCGAAGGAGTGTCTCCAGTAAACTGATGTACTGTGTGAAACAGTCTGTTTGTTTTCCCCAGGTTCGCCAGCTCATATGTATGAGTCATGCTTGAGAAATATGTGACAAAGCTCCAGTGGGAGAAGAGCTGATCCTGAGTCAGAACAAATCAGAAAAGCGGACAGTCTGGAAATGACAACACTCCAGAGCCCAGAGAAATATGTACAAATACACAGAGGTGCTCTCTCACTCCATTCATGCTCCACACTCATGTCTCTGAAGAATATGAAAAATCATAAATAAAACTCAAGTTCTGACAAGTGCGTGGGTATACAGGTAGTTAAGAGTGAGAGAGCTGTCAATAAAACACAGCATTATTAGGCATCTGTGGTTGATTGTCATGATCTTACACACATATAAATGGTGTCTTTATAAAATATGGTGCATTACTACTAACTTAACTA
Organism: Lates calcarifer; assembly: GCF_001640805.2. Taxonomy (NCBI): domain Eukaryota; kingdom Metazoa; phylum Chordata; class Actinopteri; family Centropomidae; genus Lates; species Lates calcarifer. The sequence continues at coordinate 13,763,203 of NC_066854.1, forward strand.
CTACACTGTTTAGTAAGTAATTGGCATTTGCTCCATCTACACAAGCTATATAATTAAAATACTGTTTATGTATCACTAATAGCAAACAAATGAAATATAATAATAAAACACTGATTGACAACACTCCTTTTGACACATTAGCCCTTTCATGCATGAAATATGAAATTCTCAGGCAGGATTTTTTCCCCTAAGTTTTCATTCTTCTTTAGGCATGAAAAAACAAATTGATTTTTTTCAGGGTGTTTCTCACATATCCACTCAGGTGGACTGTATGTGTTTGAGTTTTCAATTGAAGAGCTATGTATATAACAAAATCAATAAAATGTTGTTAAGATTATAAAATACTATGAATTTCCAATAATGTTAAACTAATGTGTGTTGTACTTGAGCTCTACAAAATATAAAAGACACCAACTGTTGCTTTGGTGGAAAATACTGCAAATTACATTCTAATAACATGAAGCAGTTGATTTACAGCAAAAACAGATACTGCAGATAAAGTATTTTCAAGAACAACAAAGTCATAGTAATAGTATGAAATGTAGTTGAAATATAGCCAGCAATGCATTATGTCCAATCTAGTGGATGGATTATTAATCGTAATTTCCTCCTAAAATAAAATATATATTTGGAAATTTTAACAATAGTTTTACTCCTTAGATGTTACTTGATGATACCATTTTTTTACCTGCAGGGGTCTCCTTCTACAAAAGGATTGTGACCCTGCCTTTCAGGCTCCACCCTTTAAAGACGCACCTTTTTTGTATTTTTGGAATGAACATTACCTGTTTGAATTTTTACCACATCTCTGTGTCTGAGTTGTACGCTGAGGTCCTATATTATTGGATTGAGCTTAACAGAACAAATTGACTGAGACATGGACCTAGTAAAGCCAGCTCCAGTCAAGGAATTCTTTTGGGACAACATGAGCAGATTCTTTGAACCCTCTTAGACAGCAACCAAACACTGGCAAATCAAATAGCCCAATAATCCAGTCAAGTTTCCTCATTATCCTCTCTGCTAACCTCGCCAGTTCTGTTTTGTTCTACCTTTGCTGTCAACTGTGTCTGGACCACCACCCAGAGACACAGACATGGACCTTTTGCTGGAGATTTGCCATGGATTCCTGTCACAGTGTTTGCTTGTCATCAGGGACATTAGGGACCATCCACCTTCACCTGGAACTGATCCAAACAATGAATTCAGGCAGGCAGAAGATTCTCAGTGACAAGGCTCTTTTGGGGATGTTTGTTGAAGATTGAATTAGCATCTTGTGATGATCCATCTAACCTTGAGTCTGTTTTTTTTCCTGGACAATCGCTTGAGAGAGAGTCACTGAGAAAACATGCACAGCATTCACCACCCCGAGTTATTTCAATATTCAATACTTTGTATTCTCTTTTATATTCTATACTTTTCTTATGCTAAACAAATCCCATGTGTGAAGCCAAACCAACAGTGAATGTCTCCCACAGCACAGTGAAATGAACAGTGTAAACCAGTGTAAAAATGTAGGTATGAAGATGAAAGGCCTACACACTGTGTAACACTCCTCCAACACCTTCATTAGACCCTTAAACAATGTTTGGATCCAAAGGGGGATCTCATCAGGTCTTCATCAGTCCTGTTTGATCTGACAAAGAACCCCTTGTGGATTGAAAGTAATAAATATGGCACTGGAGAATTTGTGCAGTGTGCCTCCCATCCTTTGATCGTCTGGGCTCAGCACCTTCAGAAAAAAGATGTTTGAAAACTGGTTGGCAAAATTACAGGTGTGGGGTCTATAAATATTCAGAGGCCTTTCCATAAACAGCAGCTCAGTGCAATCAGTGCAGTTCATGAACTCTACAGAAATATTCACAGGAGCATTACTTACTCTTTACTATATAGTGCCAAATCACAACACACACTATCTCAAGGCACTTTACCATGTAAGGTTGAGATCTTACAATACAACAGAGAGAAACCCAACTCCCACCATCAGCAACATCATTTTAAGACATTTCAGAAAAGCTCTCACTTTACTGTATATTAACTTTCTACTTTTATTCTTAATCAATGACACAAGAATGCAAACACTGTTGAGTGTTAATATTTATTTGTGCTTTTAAATATGGCCCCAGAACCAGTGAGTTAATTTGTCATTTGTTTTCATGTGCACGTCCTCTCTGTTGTTCCAGTGTTCATACAGTGTCTCATTCATTTAGTTTAAATGCTGTGTATTGGTATTTGAATGACTAATCAGATAAAGATACAAATCCATAATGTGTAGTGAAAAAGCAGTTGCATTTTGTATAGATAGAAAAATGCATCATAGTTGTCCTGGCTTTTCCTGTTCCATGAGTTTCAGTAGGACTTTGGACAAAGGCTTGTGTCTGTCCAGAGACTTGTAGAGTTGGTCCTTTAACCGTAATCCTCCTTCTTCTTTCCTGCCCCTCCTGTGTTTACATCATCCTCTGATCTATCAGCTGGTGAAGAGCCATTATCTCTCACAAGTCAACCCTGTTGCCAAGAAATTATGTTTCCATCCAACTAACCTTCAACAGCAAATATGTTTGGCAGGAATCATAATCTCTGGCCAGAAAATTTTCAGAGGCAACACATTCTATGAAGTGATACTTTTATTAACAGAAGCAGAGTCACCATCAAGGACGGGGAAGTGTGTGTTGAGGGTGGATGACTGGTGTGCAGAGCTAACAGTGAGTCATGTCTGTGGTTCAGACAACTAAAGCTCTTTGGTTAAGGTCAGGGGACGATTGTGGGCTCAATGTAGATGAACAGATTGTGTCTGAAGTCACTGTGAACTGTTTCTGTATTAAACTAGACCTGGATCTTTCCCTGAACTTGAACCAGGAGCTATGAGAATATAACAGAACCAGAAAATGGTTTCATAAGGCTGGAGTCAGTACAGGTGGATACAGGATCAGACATTCAGAAAACCTGTTGTCTGTGAACATTTAACTGCTATGTTCAGTATCAAGATATGTGCAACTGTTCAAATGCATAAATTAGCAACATTTCCTCATCATGTTCATAGGAAACATAATTTGGTTTCCCACAGAAGGTATTTACTGTTGTAGATTGGCTGGAAAACACCATTTCTAGGAGACGGGGTCGATTGAGTCTTTCTTAAATGCCTTGTTCCATTTGGCAGTGCAGGAATGTAGAATGGCCAAATTACATGTCATTTAACACTGCAGTCACAGGAAAAGTGGGGAAAAAGAGAATATGTCCAAACCTGTCTGAGAGACAGCACAATATAGGATGGAGGTAAAATGTGTTCAATGACAGAAGATCCATATATTCAGTATATGCTGAGGACCGCTAACAATGAGCTCTGATCACTTTTAATTTGACACTTTGCTCTTCCCATAGTATCCATTATTAATGAGTCCTAATGGGCTACAGGAGCTTTGAAACTTCTATTGATTAGGTTTTTCTTACCTCCAGTCTAATCATAGCAGTGGGGTTGGGGAGTGGGGGGAGATCACACAATAAAACTTCATCGAAGAGGAGGAAAAGTGAAGGATTGAATAGTTTTATAGTAGCAGTCACACAGTGAACGTCCAGCAATGCTCTAATTTTTTCCCAATGTGAAGGAATATCATTGATTATATCATACAAGTACAGTTTAGTTGCATATTTCTATATTTTTACATTTTATGCTTCTACTCCGCAACATGTCTGAGGAAAATACTGGTCTAGATTTTATTCTATAATATGATGCATTGATTAGATACAACTACTCAGAAGTATATGAAAAAGTAGAATTAGAGACACATGAATACACATGAACACAACAGCAATAATAACCCTATAATAAAACAGCATGAAGTACTTCACCTTTTGATACTTTAAGTCCAAGACAATACTGATACTGATTCATACTTTTGCTTACATAACATTTTCAATGTCGGACTCTGACTTATAATGAAATAATTTTACAGTGCTACTTCTATTACAGTAAAGTATCAACACCTCCATCACAGGCAGCTCTTGCTTCTCAGTTGTGTGCTGCATGGTGTGCATCACTAGTGTGATTTTAGGTTGCGTGTTGGCATTTTAGAATAACAGATGTTTTAATTTGTTTTTGGCCCTTGATATTTTTTTCATTTTTACACTCAAAAACATCTTATGTGAAACCATTTTTTGGCATTCACATATTGACACATTAACACAGTACCTTATAATTTTAAGAATATGAGTAATTATTAGTAAAAAATACTTTGTAAGGAGGGGAAAATATAGATCTAGATTTCTAATTGGCAGAAAGAGTTTGATTACATGAAGGAAAATTAGCTGTGGCTTGAAATTCTCTGCAGTGAGCTGTGAGAGCAGTGACCTTCACGTGTGAAGTCCATGATGGGCAGCACATTTCCACAGCTCTCCAAAACATGTTGATCTGCTTACTGATGACAGCTTGACAATATTTTCATACAGTTTGAGGCTCAGCAGTGCCCTGACAACATGTTCATGGCCATGAGTAGAGTTGCTATGGTTATTGCTGATGAGTCACTCAGTGTTGGAGCTGATCTTATTCTGAATACAGCACAATGAGAAGATACTGAAAATAGATGAGTAGGAATGATTGTGTAGGTGCTGAGAGAAACCAGGCTGATGGTTGACTATTAAAGACTTTGATTTACACCCATTTCAAATGCACCTGAAATATATATTCATATATAACTTAAAATAAGAAAATACACATTCAATTTGAGCTTTGAATGAATTGTGATTTATTACTGTAGAGGAAACGAGGAAAGAGGAACCCTAATGAACCTCTGTTAAAGTCACCATTTACAAATGCCACACTTAATGCCACTCTTTGCTGTGTATCTGGGTCCAGTCAGGAGCTTCCAGGTTACAGGTTCTTCCTCCTTTTTAACGAGAGTGGACAGGTTTGGGTTTCCTAGACAAAGGCAAGTGTAGGCCAGGATTCAGGGATCTTTAAAGTCTGGAAGCATTTGAGTCTCAGTTGAGCCGCTGCTGCTTCTTTTAGCTGGGACCTTGCTCTTCCTCTTGCCTCATCCTCTTCCTCAGCTGTTCACCAATGTCAGCCAGAGGATTCATTTTGCCAGAGAGAGTCTTCACTGCGTCGCTGAAGCGGCTGCTCTCTGTTTCTCTGCAGTAACAGTAAAACATATTACTGTTAAGAAAAGTGCATTTTCACTGCTAACTGTGCAGGAATGTTGACTGAACCAGCAAAGAAAAAAAATCTGCTTACAGGAGTTTACGTTTCTGCGACTGTTTCATCTGACTGAAGTCTGTGGGCTCGGGCCTCTTCACTGGCCTAGAGGGACAAGGGAGGACATGGGAACAGGAACATGATTACAGAGAGGACTAAGACATGGACAATAGACATTTTTCATGTCATATATAATTCCATGGTAGAAGTGCACAGAACTGGCAGCATGTGAATGTGTGATGAGATTTACTCTCTCTGTACCACAGTTTGTGTTTGCTTTTATTTTGCATCTGCATCGAAGGAGGACGACTGTCTCCCATACCCTCTGTGTGCTCCCGTCACTAATGTGAAGTCCTCTCTCTTTATCAATCCTAATTAAGACTAAACCTTTAAACTCACCTACCTCCGTCTTATTACTCATAGTCATTCCACCTGAATTAAATCAGGAACTGAATTAAAGCTTTTCAAATCTCGACTCACACTGAGGTACTGGTCCAAACTGAGTTCAGCTGCAGTACATGCCTCTGCCCTGCTTGGTTACTCTGGGTACAGTGACAATGAGGCATCCACTGTCCTGATTGAACCTGACCACAGACAGGAGACAGTGTGTAGAAACATGTGAGCCACACACATCTGACCACCGCTCGACCGGCACTTTACAATGGCAGGATTAGGGAGAAACACTGCAGATTCTGGGACTGAATTTGGGATGCGTTGAAAACAAATTTGACAATGACTTTTTGTCTGAATGACCTCAGAGAAGGTGGGAAACACTATTAAGGAGTCTAATTAAACCCTACGACCAACCCAGGACCTGTACGGGTTCAGATCTGTGTTTCTTGTGGTCCTACAGGTCCCGTAGGGTCCCAGGTCTGTTTAACATTATGTGTATTGTGCCCCTGAGTGGATTATTAAATTAGATGCAACATAATTCAGATTCAAAATAACTTGGATTTGACAGCAAGTGGACATCTAAGCTGAAATAATGACCCATGCTGTTTCAGTCAGCAGCAAGGAAGAACAGAAAACCTGGATGCATTTGACCAACTTGCCAAAGAGGATGAATTATATCCACTTCAGCCAGGCTCAGGAGAGAAGGCTCCTTATTTTATTAGGTAAGACACAAAGTTTTGTTCTGACAACTTGTAAATTAATGTTAATAGCTGTGAAATCCTTGCCAATCCAGTCTGTGTCTACCAGCCAGGTTAAGGTCCAACATTTCTCAGTTCTGCCTTTGTCCAGATCCCAGCTTTCAAGTAACTAGTCTGGTTCAAGTCCTGGTAGTTCATTTCTGGGTTTGTTTGGGTGAGCTGCTCCTGGAGCTGTTTCACCACCATGTCCAATCAGATTAGATTTTTTCCAGCTCTGTGCTACTCCATTGCCTTTGTGTTATGGACACTGGCTGTTTGGAGTAAAAAAATGTTTCTAACCTTTCCAGTGTGAACACACTACACTCTCAGACAGCACCTATAGTAGTGTGACTAATACTGGGATATGATGTTTGTTACAGTCTGTCACCAGCATCATCTCTAGTCCTTACAAATCCACATGAAATCAAGCTCAACTTTCACATCACTACACTTTTCCATCAAATATTAGCTGGGTAAACAGCTGACAGTGTGTTAGTAACAGTGTGAGGGCAGGCAGCAGATGGAGTCTCATCAGTCGGTCTGCTGATGCTGACACCATCTATACTGCTGAATCTTTGTGTTGAACTCAAACACATACAGGGTGTGCTGCTCTTGGTTCACATTTACTGGTCTGAAGGACAACTGTCAGATTCACACTTGATGCCTGCTGAACGTCCACCTTGGCACTTACACTTTGTTTTTCCTGTTCTTGCGGCGAGCAGTGGGGCCTACAGTGGTGGGGGGGTCAAGGAGCTGACAGAGCTCTGGCAGGGCGTCGACCAGTGGCCTCAGGTCTCCGACCACGGGGGTGGCCTGTCTGCGTGCCTCGGCCACCTGCTGCTCCTGGGCCTGTTTGATGGAGCTGATCTCTGAGAGGAGACAGAGAGAAGGCAAGTTACATCCAGGAGAAACTCTACAATGAAAGGTAAAGTGAAGAGTAAGTGGTCTCCATCTGCTCCACACTGAAGTGAAGGTACGGAAAAATGTCAGTCTGAAGCATTTAACAGTTTAAAGATCTGGGGAAATGAAGAACACATTTTCCAGTCTGATGCTAGAGTTTTACAAAGGTCATCCTCATTTCCAGTTGATAAAACCACTCTGCCTGTGAACGCAATCATCAACCATTTAAAAAATACAGTCTACCCTCTGCTATCATTCAGCTACATTAGATCAAAAGACTAGGTCAAAACCTAGTATATGGCTGAACTGTGTTTGGTCAATGTGTGAAATAGAGAACATGTTGAAAAAATTAAGGAACTGCTGTAAATGACTACTGCCAATGGAAAGTAGCTAAAGGTTGCTCAAAAAAGGTGCTCTCATGTCTCCAGATGATGTAATACACAATTAACATATTCATTACTTTATAGCCTCACATTTTTATTCTTCATAATGTCAGCTGCTTTCATCCCTTTATCGGTTTGTTTCACATATATAGTACTTTAATACAGCCCAGTTCCCAATAAAGCAATTCTTACTTTGTGGTGTTTCTAAAAAAATGAAAAACACAGGTATGAAAAAAAGTCTGTGCATCATTAAATCTAAAACTTTTGCACAGTACTGTATATCACCAGGTTCTTTATGCATTACATCAGAACAAACTGTTTTAAAATGGGATGGATCAGTGCTCTGTTGGAAAGTTTCACTGTATGTCAGCTACTTTCCTACAATCACATTTGGTATTTTCTGGCCTTTTCTGGCCACAAATTATAGAACCTGCCTGCATCAGATTAGAACATTTCATTTCTCCACAAATATTCTGGAAACTGAAAATTGATGAATCTTGATTTGTTTGCAATAAGGTGAATTGTGTGCTTATGATAGGTTCATAAAGGTTTCATATTCAGACAGAAAACCAGCCTATGACCAAGGTCTAGTATTAACCACAAGGACTTGTATAAGCAGTGTGATGTATATACAAGCTTTGACTAGATTTGTGGTCAACACTTTGTCCAGTAGGCCATATAGAATATGCACAGACATACAGGAAACATGTCTGATGCCTTTCCCCATGCATCCTTGGATCCTTGGCTAAATAACACTGACTACTATGCAAACCATTTACAGTCACATTTCACTGCGGTAAGCGTATTCCGTCACTTCCGGTTACCGGTGTTTGGAGATCATCGTTTGGTGTATACCTGTCTCAGACTAGATACTTTCTTTTTATCGACATTACTTCTGTGACTCTATCACCAATTTAATCTGCACTTTCACAGTAACAGTAGTTGCTAAATCACCAACTTTCTCCACTTTCTGTGTGGTACTTTATCGATTCACGCTATCTTCTGCTACTGATTTAGCTGAACTCTCAGCCATGGCCTCTCGCTCTCCTTCTCCCTCTCCTGCCTTCTCTTGCTCTGCGTGTCAGATGTTCAGTTACTCCTCTGCCTCGTTTAATGATAATGGTATGTGTAATAAATGTAGTCTGTTTTCTGTACTCGAGGCGAGGCTTAGCGAATTAGAGTCCCGGCTCCGCACCATGGAAACTAATTCAGCAGCTAGTGCTAAACAGCCCCCCGTAGCCGGTGCGGAGCAGCCTAGCATAGCTCCTGTTAGCATTCCCCCGGCAGTTCCCGAGCAGCCGGGAAAGCAGGCTAGCTGGGTGACTGTTCGTAAGGACAGGCGTAGTCGTAAGCAGAAGCCCACTGCTGACCACCACCCAGTTCACGTTTCTAACAGATACTCCCCGCTCAGCGACACACCCGCTGAGGAGCCAACTCTGGTGATTGGCGACTCCATTTTGCGGAACGTGAAGATAGCGACTCCAGCGACCATAGTTAAATGTATTCCCGGGGCCAGAGCGGGCGACATTGAATCTTATTTAAAGCTGCTGGCTAAGGATAAGCGTAGATACAATAAAATTGTTATTCACGTCGGCGCTAATGACACCCGACTACGCCAGTCGGAGGTCACTAAAGTTAATATTGACTCGGTGTGTACACTTGCAAAGACCATGTCGGACACCGTAGTTTTCTCTGGTCCCCTGCCCAATCTGACCAGTGATGACATGTATAGCCGCATGTCTTCACTCAACCGCTGGCTGTCGAGGTGGTGTCCAGAAAACGATGTGGGCTTTGTAGATCATTGGAAGAGTTTCTGGGGGAGACCTGGTCTGGTTAGGAGAGACGGCATTCATCCCACTTTTGATGGAGCATCTCTCATATCCAGAAATCTGACAGAGTTTATTAGGAAGCCAAAGCCCCGACAATCCAGAGTTCAGGCCAGGAGACAGAGCTGCAGTCTTACACGCTTCTCTGTGCCTCCTTTAGAGCAGTCACCCCTCCATTACCCTATAGAGACTGTGTCTGCCCCCCGACCATTTAAATTAACTAAACCAAAGGTCAACAAAAGAGGAGTTAGTCACAATAATCTAATAAAAATCAGCACATCCACCTCAAATGTTCAGCAAAATAAAATAATTAAATGCGGATTACTCAATATCAGATCTCTCTCATCCAAAGCTGTACTAGTAAATGATTTGATATCAGATCACCATCTTGATCTATTCTGTCTGACTGAAACCTGGCTGTGTCAGGATGAGTATGTTAGCCTGAATGAATCAACCCCCCCCAGTCATATTAATACTCACATTCCCAGAGACACTGGCCGTGGAGGTGGAGTCGCAGCCATTTTCAACTCCACTTTATTAATTAACCCTAAACCTAAACTCAGTTATAATTCATTTGAAAGTCTTGTTCTTAGTCTGTCCCATCCAAGGTGGAAAACATTAAAGCCAGTTCTATTTGTTGTAGTGTACCGTCCTCCTGGTCCATACTCTGATTTCTTATCTGAATTTTCAGAGTTCCTGTCGAGTTTGGTACTTAAAACAGATAAAGTTATTATTGTAGGCGACTTCAATATTCACGTTGATGTCAACAATGACAGCCTTAGCTCTGCTTTTTCCTCTTTACTAGACTTTATTGGCTTCTCTCAGTGTGTAGATAAACCCACTCACTGTTTCAGTCACACTCTCGACCTTGTTTTAGCTTATGGTATTGACATTGAACATGTAACAGTCTTCCCACAGAATCCCATTCTATCAGACCACTTCTTAATCACTTTCGACTTTATATTGCTGGATTATGTATTATCAGCAAAAAACATCCTGACTAGAAATATTTCCGATAATGCAGTAGTTAAATTCAAGGAAATGATTCCCACTAACTTAGGTCCAGTGCCTCATCTTAATTTTGCAGAAGCTACTCCCTCCCAGCTTGATCATCTTGTAGACAGTGTTGCAGACTCATTACGTACCACTTTAGATTCCATCGTCCCCCTAAAAATGAAAACAATAAAGAGAAAGAGGCAAGCTCCATGGTTCAACTCCCAAACCCGTACACTGAAACAAACAGCACGTAGGCTTGAAAGAGTGTGGCGTTCCACCAAACTGGAAGAATCCCACTTAGCTTGGCAGGATAGTGTCAAAAGATATAAAAAGGCCCTCTGTAATGCAAGAGGCGCCTATTACTCATCATTAATAGAAGATAATAAGAACAACCCCAGGTTTCTCTTCAGCACTGTAGCCAGGCTGACAGAGAGTCACAGCTCTATAGATCCACGCATCCCTATAACCCTCAGTAGCAATGATTTTATGAACTTCTTTAATGATAAAATCTCTACCATTAGAGATAAAATTAATCACATCCTGCCTTCAATCAGTACAGATTTATGCCATAACACAGGATCCATAGAGTCAGCTGCAAAACCTAACCTTGACTCCTTTTCTACCATCGACCTAGCCCAGCTCACATCAATTATCTCAGCATCTAAACCTTCAACCTGTCTCTTAGACCCCATCCCAACTAGGCTGCTTAAGGAAGCTCTGCCCTTAATTTGCAGTCCTGTATTAGATATGTTAAATCTGTCCTTGTTAACAGGTTATGTTCCGCAGACGTATAAAACAGCTGTAATCAAACCTCTTCTAAAAAAGCCCACTCTAGATCCAGATGTATTAACCAACTACAGACCTATATCTAACCTCCCCTTTCTTTCTAAGATCCTGGAGAAAGCAGTTGCAAAACAGTTGTGCGACTTTCTACAGGACAATAGTTTATTTGAGGTTTTTCAGTCAGGATTTAGGTTGTATCACAGCACAGAGACGGCACTTGTAAAAGTTACGAACGACCTTCTGATAGCATCAGACAACGGTCTTGTTTCTGTACTTGTCTTGTTAGATCTCAGTGCTGCTTTTGATACAATTGACCATCACATCCTTTTACAGAGACTGGAGCACTTTATTGGCATTAAAGGAACGGCACTAAACTGGTTTAAGTCCTATCTATCTGATAGGCTTCAGTTTGTACATGTTAACAACAACTCCTCCATACACACAAAAGTTAGACATGGAGTTCCACAAGGGTCAGTGCTTGGACCAATCCTCTTCACTTTGTATATGCTTCCCTTGGGCAATATTATCAGGAAACACTCCATAAATTTCCATTGTTATGCAGATGATACACAGCTTTATCTGTCAATGGAACCTAATGAAACCAATCATCTAGCCAAACTCCAAGCTTGTCTTAGGGACATTAAAATCTGGATGACAAGCAACTTCTTACTACTAAACTCAGATAAAACTGAAATCATTATAATTGGTCCTGAACACATCAGAAACAAACTTTCTAATGATGTAGCTCCATTAGACAACATTGCCCTGGCTCCCAGCTCCACTGTAAAGAATCTGGGAGTCACCTTTGATCAGGATTTGTCCTTTACCTCACACATAAAACAAACTTCTAGGACTGCCTTTTTTCATCTGCGTAACATCTCCAAAATTAGACATTTTCTGTCCCAAAAAGATGCAGAAAAACTAGTCCATGCATTTGTTACTTCTAGGCTGGACTACTGTAATTCATTATTATCAGGCTGCCCCAACAAGTCTCTAAAGACTCTGCAGCTGATTCAAAATGCTGCAGCACGACTACTGACAGGAACTAGGAAAAGAGATCACATTTCTCCTGTGTTAGCCTCTCTACATTGGCTCCCAGTCAAATCCAGAATAGAATTCAAAATCCTCCTCCTCACTTACAAAGCCCTTAATGGTCAGGCTCCATCTTACCTTAAAGATCTCATAGTCCCCTACAATCCCACCAGGACTCTGCGCTCCCAAAATGCTGGTTTACTGGTGGTTCCCAGAGTTTCCAAGAGTAGAATGGGAGGCAGAGCCTTCAGTTATCAGGCTCCTCTACTGTGGAACCTTCTCCCAGTTTCGGTCCGGGAGGCAGACACCCTCTGTACCTTTAAGAGTAGGCTTAAAACTTTCCTCTTTGATAAAGCTTATAGTTAGGGTTGGCTCAGGCTTGAACCATCCCTTAGTTATGCTGCTATAGGCCTAGACTGCCGGGAGATCTCCCATGATGCACTGAGCTCCTCTCTTTCTCTCTCTCTCTCTCTCTCTCTCTCTCTCTCTCTCTCTCTCTCTCCACTCAATATGGATTCATATCCCATGTTACATGTTACTAACTCAATATCTCCCCTTTCCTGTAGTATTGTGCTCTTCCGTCTCTCTCTCCTCTTCTGTCTCTTTCTGCAGGTATTTCTTCCTCTGGAGCTGTAGAGTCTGATCTGTGATGACAAGTCTCCTGCTGCTCCTACAACTCCACTCAACACCTGCTGCTAGAATTAGAAATTACTTATACTGCTACTGCTATTAGTTGTATTGCTGTGTTAGCAGTTAATACTTTAATTATCACTACTATCACTACTACTGCTGTATTACTGGCCTCATCTTACATCTGATATGGAACCTGTGTTATGCTATGTTCTTCTTTCGCCTTTCTCTACCCCCCCCCCCCCTCCTTCTTAACCCAACCGGTCGAGGCAGATGGCCGCCCACCCTGAGTCCGGTTCTGCTCGAGGTTTCTGCCTCTTAAAAGGAAGTTTTTCCTTGCCACTGTCGCCTAGTGCTTGCTCTTGGTGGGATTTGTTGGGTCTCTCTCTGTAAATACCTATTTTAAAGAGTATGGTCTAGACCTGCTCTATATGAAAAGTGCCTTGAGATGACTGTTGTTGTGATACGGCGCTATATAAATAAAATTGAATTGAATTGAATTGAAATTTCAAGCTTATTGTACTGGTCTTTCCGAGTCCACACTTATCTAACTCTGCTGTCCCGATCCTGTGTCCATGATCTAAATGAAGCTCATATTTCACTCTAATTTTCTTTGAATTCCTGAAAACTGTCAGGGGCCAGTCTTGGGTTTCAGCAGGACTGAGTCGCCCAGCCATTAGCACCTAATTATATGCCTGCAGAGGATATGTGTTGTGTTACTGAGGAATTGATTGGCTCAGCAAAAGGGTAAAGTTACAGGCCAGATCGCAATTATGGGAGATGATGGCGGCAGTGATAATGGTGGTGGTGTTGGGGAGAGGAGTTATAGAGACAGAGACACCTACAGATGGACATTCATCCATAAAGACCAAAACCCACCGATTCACTCACTGGTCAGAAAAGTATTTTATTGTATTTTATTTAATTATTATTATTATTATTATTAGAAAAAATATTTTCTACTTTTAACTTAATTCATTTTTAGCTGACTGACAACAGTTAACATCTTTAATGATGCTGAGACAGACAGTGATGCTGAATGTTGAATAAGAAATGTACAGAATAATGCTGTCAGAGGTAAAATAGACCTGAAACACAGTTCTATTTATCTATTTTTAAAGGCTCAATCATTTCCTAGCACAGCTGCTCACTGTAGTTTTCATCAAAACTCAATGTGACTTAAAACTGTCTATCAGCGCTGTAACCAGTATCTCAAGTGCTGAGTGTATGATAGAAACTCACTGTTGAGCCACCTCTCCCTCCTCTCCTTCATTGTCTCCTTCTTTGACTTGACTCTCTTCTCTTCTGGGCCTGTCAAAAATAGAGAGAGAGAGAGAGAGATAGATTAAACATGAAGAGAGGCACATTCATAAATGTGTTAAAAATACATAAAACGCTCTTATTCATTTACTTACACCAATTAGCCACAGGATTAGAACAAGTGGTTTTAATGTCGTGGTTGATCAGTGTATATCCTCTTATTCATGTCTGTGTTTTTATTGCATCATCCCTGTGTTTCTGTTTGATTGTAATCATCAATCTAATAATCCTATAAATTTCATCTCTCTGTGAAGTTCTTTGATCGTGTTTTTTTAATGTGCTCTATAAATGAGCTGATTAACTGTTAGCTGATTTTTTTTAAACATAGACAAACATGATTAAAATGATACAATAAATAAACAGAAATGAGCCAGTCTTAAGGGACCTTTAGTCTAACTTTAAAACTGATACAGTCCATTATTCATTTATTAATAATGGAAATACTGTGGAGGAGAAAAAAAAGCTTCACTGGATGCAAACAGAAGATAGAGTCAGTTCCACGAGAAAAAAACTCTGAAAAATAATACAAGTCCTATCTACAGCCCCCTTTATGGGAAGAACTTAAATGGTATTTGACCTCCAGTGAATATCTATTTCCCTCCCTACTTTTCATGACAGCAGAAGGCTGAGAAAACACACTGTGATGTGACAAGCTGAGAATGTCAAAGGATGCAGAAACAACTCTGATAGAAAAGAAACAGTCAACAGTCTCCAGGAAAAAGGAAAAGAACCAGACAACATCAGTGATAGGGCTTTTCCGTGATCTCTTCAGCTCAGTGATGGAAATAAGAAATGTGAGGAGGGATGGTGAATGACGAACATCCAGAACTACTTTTGCAGTGAGGCTGCACACTGGCCACCAGAAAATTTGTACATTTACACCCTTGTCAGGGGGTCTTTTTTATTCTGGGGAAATGCTTTGTTACACTGGAACTCACACATTTTATTTCTATGGGAAGACAGCAAGTAAAAATCTTGGGGAACATGATTATAAAATTTAGATGACTGACACATTTCACCGTGTGAATTCTCCAAATCCACTGTTCAGGTCACACCTTAATTTCTGAGCCATGGTTTGGGTTCAACCTTGTTTTTTGAATGTGCCCACACTGCTGACTTGAATGTGCCTAGAGGGTCTGTAATCTCATTCATTTTGAGCTAATTAAATTAGCCCAACCTTTACCACAGGTATGAGTACTTGAACATGATTGGACCAGAATAGTCACATGACACAAGCAGCTGGAAGACAATAAAATAGGTGTAATGTGTAATATTTAAAAAATATACAGCTCACCCTAACTTTAAATAGAACGGAGCTCAACAGGCTGTATTTACAGTGGTACTAACAGGCAGGCAGCGGAGTGTATCGTAGCATCATCTTCCTATCATATCGCAGCGATACGCAATGATCCATGATATAGTGGATGATTGTATTGCAGTTTCAGTCTTTTTATTAGAATTATCACATTGACATAAGTATTCAGACCCTTTACTATGACATTTGAAATTTAGCTCAGGTTCTTCCCTTTTCTCTTCATTATATTTGAGATGCTTCTATGCCTTGACTGGAGTCCACCTGTGGTAAATTCAATTGATTGGACATGCTTTGAAAAGGCACACAGTTGTCTAAATAAGGTCTCACAACTGATAATGCATATCAGAGCAAAAACCAAGCAATGAGGAAGAAGGAACTGTCAGTCAGTAATCAACAGTAAAGACCTTTACCATCATTTCTTAAAATGGCCTGGGGCTGAAATCAGACTATACTTGGGATAATATACTGATATACAATAATCAACAGTTACAGTTTTAATGCTGCGTGTGAACCCCCAGTAAATAGATGTACATATACAGTATATATTAACAGTATGTATACACCATACACACAAAATAAAAATCACTGGTTCTGTGTTGCATGCAAAAGTTTGTCCGCCTTGAACAAATTCCATATTTAGTTGATTCAAACCCTGCTGTTAACACACATCACACATTTCTTGAAATGGCAATACACTTTTACAGTTTTCATTTCACAAAATTAAAAAGTAGAGAACAAGTCACCGGCAACTGTGGCAAGTGCAAAGGTTTGGGTTAGAGTTAGGGTGGCCAAACCTTTACACATGGCACAATTACATTTAAAGAAAGGCTTGTTTTTGATGTGTGTGTGCTGAAGGGCTTGTATTTACTCAACAAATATGTCATTTGCCCAGCTGAACATTGCCTTTATATCAAACCAGATCCAGAAATGCTGGGAATGGTGTAGACAACACTCTGTTTTGGGTGTTTTATAGTTTACATGACATTCAATAATGAAGAAACATGAACTAAATGATGCAATGTTGTGCCTGGCCTTGTTTCTATCCATTGATTTGCAGCAGCTCCAGCTCGGCAGAGTTCATAGTTCAGAGGCAACAGATAGGCCACCTGTCATTTCAATGAGCAGAGCAGGCTGTGATGTGTTGTGTCCTGTCCTAGCAGCACGAGCAGGACAGAGAGCTGGCCTATTGATCTCACTGACTCAAAATGCACTACACTCATGTTGTTGATTACTCATGTCATATTCACCCATTCACACAGTGCTTGTTCTCTATATGGAGCACTCTGCTACAGTCACACACCGATGGTCTGCCATCGGAGGAAATATGGGAATTCAATAAGATGATGTCTCAGCATGCAGGTCGTACATTTCATTTATCTATCTATTCATTTATCCCTCTTTATCAGTATGAATAAATAAATATGCGTAGGAGTGTGTCTATGTGGATGTGAATAAAAATGTATGTGTATGTACAAGATATAAGTTGTGTGGAGAGATGTATCTGTATCTATGTATATGTGTATGTGCAGTAAATATGGTATTTTGTGTGTATACATATATATGTAGATATGGATATGTGTGTGTTGTAGTACATGTAGTAATATATGTATACATGTATTCACAACTGTGTTTGTTTGTTTGAATATGATGATCTACCCAGATTTGTTAGGAATTGGAATTGGTTTTTCCTTTAGTGTTTGTGTAAAGCAAATTCAGAGATTTGTGTCTGAACACATTATTTATGTCAGAAAATAGTTCCTTAAAACATGTGAAAAGACTGTAAACTACGTATTACCGCATTGTGGAGTTAGACCGATTCACCAGTTTCATTTTCAGGATTTTATGGGTGGGTCTGAAACGGTGCCTCGATGACACACTGGAGCTATCACTCAGCATAACCCCACCCCTAAAACTTCAGCCATTACAAATATTTGTACTGCATTACCATCAGTGCTTCTCCTGGTTGACTGCATGTTATTACAAGTGTTACTAGGTAGCTATGCCGTTGTCACACAAATGCATCTTCCCTGAATGCTATGATGGAAAGCTGAGGAACACCGCCAACACCCGTCTCTGCAGTGACCGTTTCACAACAGGAATTCACCAATAATCTACTGTCACTTTTGAATGAGGCCAAACCGACCATCTCCCTCCCCACCTTCGTGGACAGCAGCAGACACGCCCCCAGCATCTCAGAGCAGAGAGAGCACCTTATTTTGTCAGGATTTTGAAAGCGAATTCTATATTTTTTTAAGTATTACTGCTTTACACGGACTTTAATGAGCTCCAACCTCCAAAGTTTAAATAAATGGCAAATATTTAATTAAATCCAACCACTTAGTGTTGTATTGGGTGTATGAAACCTGCTGTGTACATATGCCATGTGCTCGAGTGTCAGTGGGTGCTGTTCAGACAGGCACATTATCTCAAGAGATCCTGGCAGGCCTTTATCTGCCACCACAATGCTAAACTACACAAGTGTTGCTGCTGCTGTTTGCAGTAAGAGAACAGGCAGAGATAGAAATCTGCTGCTGACTACATATGCGGGTAGAGGTGGAGAAATCTAATCTCTCATGAGTGGGGGTGTCTCTTGTGTGTGGGGGTGGGGGCTTTACCACCAGTCTGCTCCCATTGGGAGCATCGTCTTCCTGCTGCTAGATGAAATGGATAGCTGTGATTAAGGCTGGCTAGAGGCTAACATCCCACCCAGGTCCCCCCCTCCACCCACACTCAACATCCTGCTCAGACTCCTCACCTTACTGCACCCTGTGTACTGGACTCAGAGCCTCCGTCTGGGGGGTGGAGGTAGACACAGAAAATAGTGGTAGTGATGTAAAGGTGGATGGATGGCAGAAGTGTTGCGATAGAGTGGAAAGAGTGGAGAGATAATGGGGAACAGAGAAATTAAGAAGCTTTTTCAGCATTAAGGTTATTAAAATGAAATGAGTCTATCTATACCTATGTAATATCCCATCAGATGGAAATAAGAATGTAGATAGAAAAGGGGAAGAGCAGCTATAATATCCAAAAGATCCAATGGTTTCAAATGTGTTGGAATGGGCCAGCTAATCAGATTTAAACACAAGGAAGGAACTGAAGATCAAGATTCATCACTGGGCCCCCAGGAATCATTCAGATTGAAAGACTGTTTGTGCAGAAGAATAGGCCAAAACCCCACCTGAACACTGTGAGAAATTAGTTTTTTTTATACAAGAGGCTTCTTGAAGCTGTCATTACAAAAAAAGGCTTCTCCACCAAGTATTAAATCATTTTCAGTTAGTGTGTTCAATACTTTTTTCCTTTGTCATTCCACACTATTACATATAATTTTTTCATGGATTGGAATGTTCCGATTTCTTTATCTGTGTAGTTATACTTCACTAATACCAATGTCTGGTCTAAATTTCATGTGAATTGCTATATTGGAAATATATTTAATGAAAGAAATTGTGGTTTGTTGAATACTTATTTCCCTACTGTATTGCACCGAACAGCAACCCAATGCTCAAAGGTCTGGTGTGCACTGGGTGTCTGAGACGTAACGAGAATGAGAGCCCGGTGTGCGCCCCAACAGCTTCAGCCTCAGTGAGGTAAATGCACAGATAAAGCAGTGTGGTTATCTTTCTACATAATGTATCATGTATTTAAATAATATAGGCTAATTACATCACCTAATTAATGACTAATTGTTGTCTGGCTAGCAAATAATAAACACTGATACAACTGAAGCAGGCGCAGTGCACTTCATGCTTCAGGGAGAAAGGCCGTCTGCTGTGTTGGCTCTCTGGATCTAATAAGCATGAATTGACTAAAATGTGGGAACAAATTCATTAAATGTGGGAACTAAATATATCCTGTGTGCAGGCAATACCATTCTGAGTGCTCAGTGTAGTGAAACGTGACCTCTACATGTATTTTTCTTTCTCTATGACCACTGCAGGGGTCCAAAGGGACCAGGTTGTTTCCAAATCTGGAAAGAGATTCTTGAACTAATTTACATATTAAAAGGGGAATTCCACCAATTATTACTCTGCCCATTCAACACAATAAAACTAAAGTTAATAAAATGAACTCTTGTCTACCTATTGACAAAAAATCACTTTGCAGCCATCCTCACACACTATAAAGGAAATGAAATAAGACACTCTTTACTATCCCTCCTTGTGTATTTTGTCATGTTTGTCCTTTGTGGAGTTGAGCTGTGCTGTGCATGTTACAAAATATTCTACACGTCGGCCCATCCTAATCAGACTGCCAATGTGGCTTCTGCAGAAAAGTGACTGAAGGGCTTATTCAGACATGAAGCCAACATGTAAAACTGCCAATACACTGATGTAATGAAGTGCATGTCTGAGAGGGTCCAGTGTTTTCCATCCTCTTACTGTATGTTTGGTGGGAAATCTGCTGGGTTTGCTGAGTTCACAAATAGTAAGTCACTTCCATATCACCTGCCAGAGAATTACCTCAATTGAGAATAGTGTTACTGTAACAAATACAAATCATATTCCAAAAGAAAGGTTCTTTGTCCTAAGAGGATTCTGTACATTTAATATGCAACAAATTTTGAATGGTAATCCCAAAGCAACATTTAAAACATTGTAATCACTACATGGATCACTTTGGTTTGACAGGATTTTACTCTAAACAGATCCACCATCCTGACCAAACAACCCTCTGAAGAATTGTAGATTGTCACCCAGAAACCATTTCCATTTTTACATCACATGCAGATAACATTTCTTCCACTGCATGCTCTGAATATATATATATATATATATATATATATATATATATATATATACACACACACTACTCACAATAAGTTAGGGATATTGTTATTTACATGAGTGCCCCAATATGTAGGGCACACTGTACACAGTGAGACCATTACGTGGAAAACACAAAATGAGGTGTGTCTATCACCCCAATACAATTGCCTCCCTATCCCAAAAATCTCTGAAGTGTATGTATGACATCCACTGAATCTCTCACAATATCCTTAACTTATTGTGAGTATTGTAAAAAAAAAAAAAAAATTATTTATTTATTTATTTATTAGGGATAGACCGATTATCGGCCGGGCTGATTATCGGCATTTTAAAACGGGGTTATTTTGGCTCTGATGCAACCACACCTCTCTGTCTGCAGTCACTACTCTGTCTCCAGCATTGTTCCACCCACAGCACCATCTGATTGGTTACACACAGAGCCCGGCACGGGTAACAGCCAATCAGCAGTGAAAGCTGTGCATGCACAGTGCTCACACACAGGGCGGGTGGAAAAGCTCTGGAGAGCAGATATATGTTTCTTTATTTACTGTAGAAAACTTTAGGGAGCTATTTATTTGTTTAAGTTTTCATTTAACTTTATTTATCCTATCTCATTCTTATTTTATTCTATTTATAGTTTGTATATTTAGTTAAGAGTTTACAGTGTATATTTTTTTATCCTATTAAGAGTTTACTTTTTATTGTTTATTTCTTTATTCTATTCTCTATACCTGTTTACAAGCAGTTACTGTTGTTGTTTGCAAACTGTCCTGTGTGCTGCTTCTGTCCATATAAGCTGCTGGAAACTTAATTTCCCTGAGGGAGTCATCCCAAGGGATCAATAAAGTCTAGTCTAAGTCTCTAAGTCTAAGTCTAAGACATGCTGCTGAGCCTGGGAGCTCCCTGCACTTTTTGTTAGACTTTTAAAACAAAGATGTCTATTGTCTAAGATAAAAAAAAACCTTTAACATGTTGTAAATCTGAAAAGCTGTTTAATAAACATATGCTTAAAGGCATTTAAACAAAGTTAAGTGTTGGAGTTTGTATTATTCTAAATTTTGACGCCTATATTTTCACTTTTACTGCAAATGAATATCGGCTCCAAATATCGGTTATCGGCCTCCTTGACTACTAATAATCTGTATCGGCCCTGAAAAAAACATATCAGTCTACCTCCAATATATATACACACATACACATACATATACAGTTGTCCTCAAAATTATTCATACCCTTGCTAATTTTTGTGATTTTTTATTTTTGTGATGAAATCATTGCATTTTTTCAAGTTTGTTTATGAGTTATATGTGACCAACAAGTGAAAGAATGACAATAATACACAATTCAAGAAACTCTTCATTTGAGGGGTATTTTAATTCATGGATTCCCAAAAAATACCATGTTCAAAATTATTCATACCCCAAACATGTCCCAAATGTGTTAATCTTTGTCCGGTAGTTATTTCAAGATGTTACAATGGAATAACTAACTTTAACATTGTTGACCAAATGTTAAACACTGATTTTAAAAAATAGCATCTTTCCAGAAGAGTATAAATAGAGGAAAAGTGTTCTGGTCATTCTCAATTTCTGGTCATCATGGTCAAGAAGAAGGAGCTAAATGTGGCCCTACGTCAACATCTTTGTGTATGCCCACAGTGAAGGAAAGGGTTACAAGGCCATTTCAAAGCAGTATGATGTCCCTGTGGCAACCGTCCAGAGCATAATCAACAAGCACAAGAGGACGTGGCAGGATGCATAAGGTGTCCCCCAAACTTGCCAGGAAAATCTGCCGAGAGGTCAACAGCCCCCAGACCACAACCAAGGCCCTAACTGAAACGCTTGACCGTGCAGGGACAAAGGTGTCATGGTCCACCATCGAGTGAGTCTTGCACAGAGGAGGTCTCCATGGACGTAGGCCTTGGAAGACACCGCTGCTCAGGAAGAAACATGTGGAGGCTCGCCTGGCCTTTGCTAGAGGTCATCTGAAGCAAGATCCCAGCTTTTGGTCAACATCCTGTGGTCTGATGAAACGAAGTTAAGAGTTATTTGGCCGTATGGATGCTGAATAGGGAGGAAGAAAGGAGATGCATACAAGCCAAAGAACACTGTGCCCACAGTCAAATATGGTGGTGGAAACATAATGCTATGGGGATGCTTCTCTTCCAGTGGCACAGGGAACCTTGTGAAGGTCCAAGGAATCATGAGAAAGGAGGATTACATCAGGATCCTTGATGAAAACGTGAGGGACTCTGCTGAGAAACTCCATCTTGACCACAACTGGACGTACCAGCAAGACAATGATCCTAAACACACTGCCAAGGTAGTGAAGAAATTGTTCAAGGACAATGATGCCAACGTCCTAGAATAGCCAAATCAGAGTCCTGACCTGAATCCCATCGAGAACTTGTGGCATCACTTGAAGACCAGAGTGATGGCTAGGAAACCGACCAACCTGACCAAGCTTGAGGCTTTCACCAAGGAAGAGTGGGCCAACATTCCACAGGAGACATGCAGGAAGCTTGTGGACACAAGAATCATCTAGAAGCAGTCCTAAAAAAAAACAAAGGCTATGCTACGTCAACATCTTTGTGTATGCCCACAGTGAAGGAAAGGGTTACAAGGGTTTTTTAATCCATTAATAAAATACCCCTGAAATGAAGCGTTTCGTGTCATTCTTTCACTTGTTGGTCACATAACTCATAAACAAACTTGAAAAAATGCAGTCATTTCATCACAAAAATAATAAAAAAAAAAATTTGCAAGGGTATGAATAATTTTGAGAACAACTGTATATATCAATGCTGACCATCTTTCAAAGCATGTTGTGGTGGTGTAGGTTTTTTTTTAGTTTGACGTTCCACACCTTCACTTGAGACACTTTATTTTACTACAGCATGAAAGTCATCTTACAGAGACTGGAAGCTGTGAGTTAGGTACTCAAGAGAGAATGTCAAAAAAATTGCATGATTGAATAAATTAATGTGATTTACTGTTTTTTTTTTTTAATGTTTTATACCAATGGAACTGACATAATATGGAATATCCTTGGGTTTAGAACTCTTGGTTGGATGTCAGATTCCTTCCTTTGTTCCTTTTCACCATTTTCTTAAACAGTATAGTCTAAACTAAAACTATCAAATAAATGAACAGATAAAAGACAGATTAATCAATAACAGAAATAACAGCAGTGTCTTCCCCTTGAAGGATGGAAACACTGATGCAGTTAAACCTTGATTTCATGCATGAGCTAAATTTATACGATGCCTGCTCTATAAATAGCAGAGGGCCGTTGTTTGGTGAGGCCTCATGCAGCACTGTGTGCTTGGCAGCCCACAGCCATCAGTGCCTTCTTAACACACAACCCCATTCACTGCCCTCATCCCTTTAATTGTCTTTTTTTGTCCCTAAACAGCTCTTCTCAGATTTGTGTGCCAGCCTTTTTAAGCTGCTATTTAAAAGCTGGAATGAGATGTTCCAACAGCCTTCATTAGTGGGACAAATATCCCCAAAATCCTTTACTGTAGTCTGCTGCGGGGTTGCTGCTGCATGAGGACAATCCTAAGTCTTAAACACCATCTAGTAAGCAGAGAATGCAATGATACAAGACTGTTCTTCAGTTGTCCCAATTCCATTCTACACACTACCTGTGAGCAGATAATAATTATCCACCCACCCTGCCATCAGCTGGGAAGCCACTGGAGTCCTCACCCCTTTAATATGTGCTGCAAGATGTTGCAAATTGTTAACCATATCTTTATGATATGTCTTTTTATTAGCAAAGATCACTGATGGAAACATTCAGATTGCAGGCTTCTCAATTGCAACCAGTGCTAACTGTCAATTTCACTTGTTAATATGACAAAAATTACCAGTGAGAAATATACTGATTATAGTCATGGCTAAAAATTTAACTTTTGGTTGTGGTCTGATTAATGTGCTTTCTGTGAGCCAGTGTCAGACAAAGACTGTGAGTGAAAACAGATTAGAAAGATTTGCAGTTGATAAGTTCTGGACCTGCATGGGAATCAGTGTGGACGTGCCACGCAACAATAGGGCCAGGTTTCACTTCTTTGCCAGAGGGCAGCGCCCCTGCTTTAGCAACTGTGCTAATGCAGTGTTGAACATAGTCTTTGTGTTGATGATGTAAACAAACTTAATGAACTAATCAGAAGCTGGTTTTGTGCTGGAACTACCCTGGAGTTCTGCTAAGGGCCCACACATTCTGACTGCTGAGCTGCCTGTGATAATGTTAGCAGAATGGCCGATTTGGCACAGTTCTGTTCCAGGCTTCATCAGTTGGACTAGGTCTGTTCCTGTCTGGGTTGGTCAGTGTTCACCAGTAAGCAGATAAAATCAAACGTTATATGTAAAAACTCTGATTTAAAGTCTTCAGAACCAGTTGCTGCCCGTCCCTCCCAATTGAGATGGCCGATCTGACAATTCTATATTGTGATCAATCATGAAAATATAAATTTGCACTAGTTCTGTTCAAGCATTGAACTCTCCCTCTTTTACCAACTTTCTCGCTAATTCACAGTTGTCTCTTTTGGCTTAGTTGTCTCTTTGGCTTAGCAGTTAGCCTTTAGCTAACTAGTTAGCTTTAGCTAACTGCTTTAGCTAACTGCTAAGCTCTCTCTTGCTCGTGTGTCTTATATGTAGTTACTCCTCTGCCTCCTTGAGCAATGACCGGTACATGTAATAAATGTAATTTATTTACAATAATGGAGGCAAGGCTCAGTGAATTAGAAGCCCAGCTCCGCACCTTGGAACCCCCAAATCATTTGCTGCTATTGTTAGCAGTCCCCAGTAGCAAGTAGTAGTCTAGCACCTTCAGTAATCCTTCCAGCAAGTCCTAAGCAGCTGGGAGGCCTGGGTGACTGGTTGACTGTTCATAACCAACAGCTTCGCCTTTCACCCACTGTCAGCTGGTATTGGCATTAGGACTAACAGTCTGCATATCCTCATCAACACATTAAGAGGAGAGATCTGAATCCTGTGCTAAAAAGATAGTGATGTGATTTTTTGGGAGGATCGCCCACCCGCCCAGGCTCTCACAATGTGTAGTGTTTGCCTCTGACATCAGTAACCAGTGACATCACTTGTGTATAGTAAAGGTAAATAAACAGTTTCACCTGAAGTTAGCTTCATTTTCCTCATTACTACCAATGTCTCTGCATTTATTGCTTTGTACCAAGCTTTAAGTGATGACATTCAAACATCCTCTCTGCACACTACTTATGCAGAACACTCTTAATAGTCAAGACTTCATTTCATCTCACTCTGTGCCAAAAAAAGTAATTCCTGCCAGCTGTTAAAATTCTGTGTGAGACATTCCCCACAGTGTCATGACTTCATGTGTAAAAGCCTCCAATTTTCCAAGGACAGACTGCTCACTCTGGACATCTACATTCATTCCTGTGTTGCTTTTTCATTTATTGGTCATCTATCCAGTACTGTTTATAATGTTCACTGACAACATTACAATATCATGCAATAACTGCAGAACTGAACTCAGTCTACAAGCTTTGACAATCCTATCAGGGACACTTCTGCTTTGGCTCAGAGAGGATAAAAGTATGACACACAGCTGAGTGTGCTCTGAAACCCATTATTTCCAGGGGCTTGTGCTGGTTGCATCAAGTAAAGCTTAAGTGCCAGTACCTGCACTGTACACACACATATATTATACATATGTGTGTATATACATATGTGTGTGTATATATATATATGTGTGTGTGTGTGTGTGTGTGTGTGCACGCGTATGTATGTATGTATACACACACGCGCGCGCTTTTGTTATTAAATAAATACTTGATATCAGTTTAGAATATCTACGTTACTGAGCACTATCATTGTGTAATTTTGTATATACTCTACTCACAATAAGTTAAGGATATTGTGAGAGACTCAGTGGATGTCATACATACATTTCAGAGATTTTTGGGATAGGGAGGCAATTGTATTGCCTCATTTTGTGTTTTCCACGTAATGGTCTCACTGTGTACAGTGTGCCTTACATATTGGGGCACTCATGTAAATAACAATATCCCTAACTTATTGTGAGTAGTGTACTTTTTGGTCTTTTAATTGTCTTGGGTTGTTTTGATGACTTTGTATTCACATTGCAATTTCCCATTATGATTAACAACCCTTAAACTACAAAGCAATGAGTGGGTGACAGGAGGGAACAATCACACAGACTGACCTCAGTCTGATGTATGTCCAGTAAGTCTTACCTTTTTTGGGATGTATGGGTACATCTGGAGTTTCCTCAAAATTCAGTGTTTGTACCAGAGCCTCTGGGGTGATTTTAGTGCCAGCAAAGATCCCAGAGGGGAAGGAGCTCTCTGTCGGTGCCTGTGAGGTGTTCAGAATTTAAGTAGATGAGTACAAGTCTATTATCTAACATATGTATCCAATAATTCCACTAAATGAGGAAGCGGTTACTGTGGTTAAAAGTACAGTCTTTGAATTGATTCAACTTTTTTCAGTGACGTGTTAAAACAAGAAATTTTTTCACTGAATTAAATAACTTGTCCAATAAAAGGATTCTCTCCTGGAGCACTGTGCTGGTTTTCTGTCTCTTATTGTGGTCATACAGCCTGTGGTGTGTCTAACGATTAAAACACCAGATATAACTAACTAACTGAAGTCACAGGCTGAGGGAAGTTTGTCTTGTTCTTGGTTCACTTATTGGTTGCTAGTGTCACAGTCAGCGTCATTTACTTCCACATTTCTTCTGACATACCTGTTTATCCCTCTGCTTGTTCTCCAGAGGTGCAGGAGTAAAGCTGTGTAGGTCCAGGACAGAGGGCTTCTCTAACCTCGGAGGCAGCCTAGAAGCGGGGGGTGCAGTGAGGCTGCTCGGCCTGTCCAGCTTCAACAGCTCCTGGTGAAGCTTCTGACGAACATGTTTTATCTTTCCAACCATCTTAACTTGATTTTGTGTTAAACAGCTGCGTACCTCCTGAAGTGGTGTTTCTTCACCCCGTGTCGACAGCGTGGGACAAGTATCAATGCAACTACACCACCACCGGAAACTCGTCTTTTACTCAGTTACACTTATGCACAAATTATATTCGTGGACATTTTGTGGGAAAGTGCTCTGCGATTTTCTCTGAATTTCTCTTTGCTGGTCATTTTATTTTCAGTTTTACTCCTTAAATAACATGAACAGAGCACATTAATAAGGAAATGTTTTAATCTGAAAAGTTATAACAGAAGTAAATGACAAGCGTGACTGGTGCACCTAGGCTAAAGGGTCGGAGGAAAACAGCGTTGAAGAAGGTTCCGCTCGTAAATGTTTTGAAATTGTTTCTTTAAATGTAATTAAATTAGTAACTTTGCGCTGCATTTAAAACCTAATGAAAGCAGAAAAGTAATGACTTGCCATAAGACAGGAATGTCTGAAAAACAATTTCAGTTTAGTGATATATATAGAAAACGTACGTAAGTAGCACAAATGCCCCAATATCTGAAAACATACACACTGAAAAATACTCCATTACAGGTAAAAGTCCTGCATTCAAATTCCACTCAACCAAGAGTAAAGAAGTATCATCAGCAGAATGTACTTCAAGTAAATTGTACACAATTTCTAATGCATGTAGAGAAATAAATCGGATAGAAATAGGATCCAGAGCAGTATTCTTTTCCTTGTTCAGGAAAGCATCAGTTTTTCTGCAGTAGGCAGAAATAATGCATCTTGCTCTAGAACAAATGGAATTCATCATTCATTTTCTAATAGCAGGTGTTTCACAAGCAGGTGTGAGTGGCCAGAAGGGTCTTCAGAGGCACTTGAAGACTGTTTCACCACCAAACACTGGAATGTGTTCAAACAGGCTGCCACCTACAACGACACTATGGACCTCCAGGAGTACACAGAAACTGTCACTGCCTACATCACAAAGTGCACTGATGATGTCACAGACACCAAGACCATCACTGTTTGGACCAATCAGAAGCCATGGCTGACAGGGGAGGCTTGGAATGCTGCCTTCAGAGCTGGGGACAAGGTGGGCCTGAGGACAGCTAGGGCCAACCTGTCCCAAGGCATCAGATAGGTCAAGAGGCAGTACTCCAGGAGGATAACCCATTGCTTCAGCGACAGCAGAGACACTTGGAGTCTTTGGTGGGGGATACAGACCATCATGGACTACAGGCCTATACCACAGACCTGTGACACCTCTCTGCTGACCAAGCTGAACAACTTCTCCGCTCGCTCGAGGCACACAACAGTACCCCTGCACAGAAAACCCCACCCCCTCCTGGCAACCAGGTGCTGACAGTGTGAGAAGAACCCTTGGCAGGATCAATTCACGCAAAGCTCCGGGTCCTGACAACATACCTGGTCGTGTACTGAGAGACTGTGCAGAGGAACTCACAGATGTCTTTACCAACATCGTCAACATCTCACCGAGTCAGGCTGTTGTCCCCACGTGCTTCAAAGTGCCACCGTCATTCCGGTCCCGAAGAAGTCGTCTCCCTCCTGCTTCAATGACTACTGTCCAATAACACTTTCCCCCTTCCTCATGAAGTGCTTCAAGCAGCTAGTCATGCAGCATATAAAGTCTGCCCTCCCCCCCTCCAAGGAACCCTTCCAGTTTGCATATCGGTCCAACCACTTGACCAATGATGCTATCTCCACTGCCCTCCACTCAGCCCTCACACATCTGGACACAAAGGACTCACATGTTAGATTGCTGTTCATAGATTTCAGTTCAGCGTTCAACACAATCATCCCCCAACAGCTCATTCACAAACTGGACCACTTGGGGCTCAACACCTCACTGTGCAACTGGCTGCTAGACTTTATGACAGGGAGACCACAGGCAATACAGGATGGCAGTAACACATACAGCACCATCACTCTGACAACAATCTCTCTCTGAATGTGGAGAAGACGAAGGAGATTGTTGTGGGCTTCAGGAGAGCACACACCGAGCATGCCCTCTGACCATCAACGGTGCTACTGTGGAGAGAGTGAGCAGCACCAAGTTCCTGGGTGTGCACACCACAGAGGACCTCTCCTGGACAATCAACACAACATCATTGGCCAAGAACAGCATCTCTACTTCCTCTGCAAACTGAGAAGAGCCAGAGCCCCGCCCTCCATCATGTGCACCTTCTACAGAGGCACCATTGAGAGCATGCTGACCAGCTGCATCACTGTGTGGTACGGCGCCTGCACTGTGTCCTGCTGCAAGGCCCTCCAATGTATAGTGAGAGCAGCTGAGATGATCATCGGTGCCTCTCTCCCCTCCCTTCAGGCCATCTACAACATCTGCCTCACCCAGCTCCCCCTTCAGTAACTGAACCCAGTCATCAACAGACACTGTTCACTCCCACTCACACACACACACACACACACACACACACTAAACTCAGGGGCACCAGCCACTTTACGAAGCATTGGTCTGCTCTGTATTGTACTACAATTTGCCACTTTAACCTGCTATGTGCCTTAAATCTTTGTATTTATGGACCTGTTGTTGTGTTGCAGATGTTTATTTTTTGTTTTTATTTTAAAGTATTTATATATATATATATATATATATATATATATATATATATATATTGCTGACTTTGAACAGTAGCCACCTGATAAGAAGAGCAGCAATCACAAAGACAATAAAGGATAAAGTTGCATAAGTGGAAATCATATTTATTTGCAGCTTGATGTGGCAAATGAATATAATATCTACTACAATAAAAAACAAGCAAATAGCCATTATAACACTACAATGTGCTATACTGTACAGTACATATGAATATTTCAGTGTATACAAAAATAGACATATCAAAACACATTTACACAAATGGGTAATATATACATACCACAAAAATATCAGGTGACATGAGACTACTCAGTACTAAATTGTGATTTAAGCCAGTTGCTCTTTAGATTAATATTCATAAGGAAAGCATGTTATTCAAGCAAATCAAGTAACTACAATCACTTTTACTTTCTAAAAGAGAACCATATGCAGAAGAATCTGGTGTTTAAGGAAAGAGCAGAAAAGCAGCCACAGGTCAAATCTCCTAACATCTAACTAAGTTCTCTGACAGTGTGTGGTGGGACAACATATTTCAAATTCAGTTCTGTAAGTATATGTTTAACTCTCTGAGATGCATCCGAGGACTTAAGAAACAAGCTCAGATTGTGCTGATTCAGCCAATCCCACACTGGGTCCTGGATTCGTATTGTATACTAAGACTATGAAGTCTTCACTGTATACTACACTCTATATGTATCCATTTCTAAAGCACTAGTGAACAACATACTATCCATTTCAAATGTAAAAAGACAGTGGGTGTGGGCCACTGCTGTCTGTGACTGGTTGTGGTTTTTGTTTCAGCTACTGCTGCCTCAGATCTATAGTTATCTTGTCTTTTATGAACCAATAATTTTTGTGTAGTTCATTTGTTAGTTTTATACTTAGCAGCTGATTATTTTCTTTTAAAATTCTTATATTGATCAGCACGCAATTGAAAAAGTGAACTTTGCAAAGTTTCTCAGGGTTTTAACTGATGACAAACTTTCATCTAGGCATCACATTCACATAATTCTGTTTATGCTGCCTTGATTTTTCATGAGAGCTCTTTGTAGCAGCTCTAACCTTCTTCTCTCCTGCTCCTGGACATATTCTATTTTACTTTAGATTCATGTCTATCTGCATATATGTAGGTTAAAAGTGTGTTTGTATATTGAGCATCTTTGTGTCATATCTTTCATAATGTAATTTAAAACGTTCAGATAAATAAATAGCAAGCCATCTTACAAACCTGATTTCAGGGATGGAACGTTGGTGTAAACACCAGGATCAACTTAGTGAACATGAAGGTACATTTTGTATTTAGTTCATGGTTAACTTTGCAATTTGATTTTAATATCTCTTAACCTTGACATCTTATTTAACCTCTGGATTGCAGATGCCTGGCACTGTAAGGTATACTGTTTTAGCTTTCTTACTATTCTGGTCTGTTGATAAGACAAAAAACATATATATCTGAAGATGTAGACTTGGGCTTTCAGAAATAATTAACATTTTTTTCACTATTTGCTAATATTTCATAAGCCAAAAGATGATTTAATGAATTGAAAAAAAAACAGCAAATGATTCAATAATGAATAAATTTGGATAGATGTAGCAGTTAGGAGATGTTACATTACTCTTACTTATTGTTGGAGACTTGGTTAAATCTGTGCTCACTTAAATGTCTCTGAATGTCTCACCACAATTTGAACGTCAATTCTGGACCTTCATTTAATCCATCTCAAAACATTTCAGAAACAAATTGACAACTTCAGAGTACTGAATACAAATTCAACTTGTTTAAACTCAGTATGTTTCAAATTTAGTACACTGTGCCTTTCTGGTATAAATACTCTTTCTTCCCTTAAACTTTTCATGTAAATAACTGTTGTACCTCTGTGTAGCTGGAGGAGAAATGCATTTCAAGTTTTGCATGTTGACCATGGTGAGAGCAGAGGAATGCAGCAGCCAGACAGAGTCCACGAAGTGCTGTTTGTTAAAAGAAAATACTGACAGGAAATATAAATCCCACTCTAAACATATTGGTGGCACATTCTTCTCTACAACAGAAACAAATCTTTGTGCAACAGACACAGTACATCAAACATGAGCAGCATAATTCAAGTTAATCACAGGAACAGGTTACACACAGAGACACACACACAGAGACAGACACACACACACACCATAGAGAACAAACAGAAAAAGAAAAAACATGCACATCTAACATATATCTGCTGCGTAACAACCACTAAACATTTGGCATAGAATTTCTTCACATCAAACAATTTTAAAAACTACTTTAGGAACTATACCTATTTTGTAGAGTTAGGAATGATTCTACTCTCATTATTAAATAGTACGCGCTAAGGATGTTATATCTGGTGTATTAAGAAAGTGAAGAATGTTTATTCTAGTCCTGTGATCCTGATGTGCACAAATAAGGAGGAAGGAGGAATACTGGTCCCATCCTTGGATAAAAGGTGAATGTGACGATAACCTGAAAACACACACACAAAAAAAAAAAAAACCCAGAGGGGCAGTCCTGCATTTAGTCACACACAAAAATGGCTGACAAATGAAATAAAATCTTATTACACAATGTTGTTGGTAAGTATTGCTCCATCACAAGCCTTCAGTGCTTCTTAGATCTCCATCTCTCATCAGTATACGCTTGACCTTTCTAAGGGTTGCAGCAGATTGACTACCACTTTGTTTAGCTGCAGCTCTGCAGTTTTCATTGGTGGAAAAACAGATGCAGTTACTTGCAAACACCTGATGGTCATGTAACCCCCCTTTAACAATCTTATTTAACCTTCAGTGTAGAGAAATCTGTTGAAGGCTGGAAAGACCAAGGGTGTAATTATACACTACAGTACATTACATTTGAAAAATTTTGCCAAATATTTCCTCAATGATTATAGATGGTCAGAATTTCACACTTTTTGTAAGTGGTCAGAAAACTTGCTAAAGTCACAACATAAATATTTGATTTGGATGTAACCTGTTCAGACTTACCTTGCTGCATACAACTAAGAGGAAGTGTATACTGCCCCACAAAGTCATTTTTAGATGTCTTGTCATAGTCTTCCACCACAAAGCGCACCATGGCCAGCTCAGGAGTGTGGATAGTGAAGCGCAGAGTATCATACCACACAGGGTTGAACCCTACAGAGAGGACAAATCAGTCTGTCTTGTTCAATGTCGGAATTCATGCTTCTCAGACTCAAGTCCTAATACTGTGTGGAAGTAAGCCAGATCATACTATCACACTAAACATTATTCATCCTGTTCATACATGAATTCATTCAGTCCCTCCTATTTATTTTTACAGGTGTAAGGGCATCTCTAGTACCATTGTTCTCAATGTATCTGGTCTCCTGCTTGGCCTGGTCCATAGGGACTCCATGGACCTCCACCCTGACCAGAGGATCCACTATAGAATCCTCTTTGATGTTGACTTTGGGAAGCTGTTGGCCACTGATCACCTTGAAACAAACAATGTTCTCAATGAAAGCTTTATTTTTTTTATATTCACATATTGTTCAAATCATTATTCATGGAGTTAATAAATAACTACATTTCTGTATTCTTTATTAGGTTATTTTCCTCTTGTACCTGTATGTTGAGGATGACAGGTCGGTAGCCATTCCGTTTTTGGGGCATTTCAGGGTCAAATCTTTTCTCAACTTCTCTCATAAAACTGGGCTTCAGGACATATCCACAGTGACCATTCTGACTGAAGAGGCCATCATTCAGATCCATCCCTTCCCCAGCAGTCTGAAAATTCAAAGCAACTGATGGAAAAGGAAAACAAAAAGTAAATTTTTTTCCCCAACCTCAATAATGCTACAGTGCCAAGAAATTTTGACAGAGAGCACACTGTCTTTAGGCACTTTGAGAGGATAAAAACATTAAAGCTGCACTGGGAAATGTTTAACATCAGATGTACCATGATCTCTCTGCTGAGCAGCAAGTGATGTCAGTGAGATCAGTGAGACAACAGCTCTGTCTGGATGGAGCGAGTCATCTGTCAAAGAGACACTTTCGGCTCTATTTTTGTGCCAGCACACAGCATGAAAATGCAGTGGTGTAATAGTGACACAGATTATGTCCTTGACTGTGCTGGTTTAGTATTTTGTTGATTCGCCATGCACCCCAGAGGTATGAGAGACACAGAGAAGGGTGTGGTCTTACTAAATTTGCACTTGTAAGGTCAATTAAGTTCAGTCATCAAAAATGTATACCACTGGTTACCACTGGTCAACATTGTCTTATCCCAAGAATAGATTGTGGATAAATTCAGCAAAACTGTCTTATATATTTGCTGATATTTCTGTTTTTAGTTGCATTTAACACCATTTCATTAGAAGCCCTGGACACCTGCAGGTTAAATGTCATCATCGGAACAGATGAGGTTAGTGTATGGTATGAACAAAGCTTTACCACTGAATATTCACACTGAACTGCATCATCAGTTTCACTGACTGAAACCATGGCTTTTAGCATTGGAGCTCCACTCACCAGTGACTGAAAGCACCATTGTAAGCTCAGGAGTTATATAAAGTGCACTACTCGCTGGTTAAGAGCTTACTAAACACTACCATTAAACACTCATGATATGATAACAAATGCAAAAAGGTGACTGCTGAGCTGTTGGCCTATAAACAGTGTTTGCATAGGCTTAGCTCTACACTGAACTCAACGAAACAACCTTAACCAGCAACAGACTGAGCAGGCAGTAATATGATTGCTTATTTATCTACATACTGAAGAGCATTTGAACGTTAATGTGATGACTTGGATTTGACAATGAATCTAAATTTAAGTTGAAAGACAGAAGCCATTTTCTATGCAAATGTTAGCCCAGTGCAACATTAATGTGTCAGAAAAGTAAGCCATTTGACAAAGGAGGTCTAAATGCCTGCTTGAGATAAAGTCAAATCTATCTGTCAGTTGCAGTCACCGATTTGGCACCCAGCATTCCACATTTCCTGAGGATTGAAATTGGAGGAGTCAGTTCGGAAGCCACTAGGATAAACCCTGGTCAGTTGCCGTGAGTTATGGTGCACAAACTCAGCCCCTGAAATAGAGATAATACATCAGAAGTATAGTTAAAGTTGACAAATTGGGTTTGACTGAAGCCCGTGATACATGTTCATAGAATAAAAGTTTCATTCTGAAATTTTCATGTAAATTACAAGTATTAATCACTTCACCTTGGAGTGTTTTTGTGTTTAACTGATACATTACATTTTAAGGCTTAAGCAAAACATCTGCTGTAAACAGAGCCAAAGTCCCCAAACCATCAATATCAAATAATATATTTTAAAAATATATTTTTCAAACTCTAGTATTTACAGAATCTATTATCAGCTACATATTTTAAAATCTAAAGAGAGGAATGATGTGACTGGACTCACCAGCCTCTCTCAGGTGTTTGCGGGCTTTAGATTCTGTGAAAGAAGCCACCTCATAGAACTTGGAGTGGATGCGGGAGTGTTTGAAGCTGCTGAAGTGGACGCTTTTGCAGTAAACAACACAGTCTGACAGCTCCTTGGACAGACGTTGCTTTGATTTCTGCGGCAAAGAAAGACAAAACATAGGCAAAATAAGGTACAGATAAATGCACAGGTTAATATATGGGAGTCATTTGTAGAAGTAATTAGCAACCTTTTCTAGGACAATGCAAGTTAACATAGAGCCATGTCATTAAAGATTCTATTGTTCCAACTACAAGAGGCTTCAACACTAAGTTATACACTGGACTATGTTTTAGAAAAAAGAGCTGGAGAAACACAAAAAGCCCCTGTCTTTCAGAGTTCAGATTATAGGGCTCAAATGTGCAGACACTGGCAGGAGCAAGTTTCTTTATAAAGCACCAGTGGTTAGTACTGTTGCCTGGGGCTTTTCTATGTGGAGTTTGCATGTGCCTGCCTGGGTTCTCTCTGGATACTCTGGCTTCCTCACACAGCCCAAAGACATGCATGTTAGGTTATATGGTGACTAAAGGTGTGAATGTGAGTGTGAATGGTTGTTTGTCTATATATGTTAGCCCTGTGAAGGACTGGTGGCAACATCACAGGACAGCAATATGATCAGAAGATCTTTATGTGCTGAACTGGTGTGGTATTTAGCAATGGAGCATGTGTGACATGCCATTCTTATGTGCAGTATTCCAGTTGAACTGTAGTGATATACACATAAACATAAACATACATTTAAATGATCACCATTTAAAATAAAAACTGAAATTGTGCTAACAAATGAAGTCTCCTTCAAATTGCATCTTGTCTAGTGTCATGCTGTTGTATTCTGATACACTTACCTACCTTGTTATTTCCGTTTCCTGCCCTTACATGTTACCTACCCTTGATCATGTATCTGCCCATGGTGTTCTTGGTAGTCAACCCCACACCACTTTGCCAGACTGTCTTTATTCCGTATACAGTAGCTCTCTAGTGTTCTTCGTTAGTGTTTGCTCTCATGGTTGCTGACTTTGCTTTGTCTCTCTGTTTTTTGCATTTTTGCCTGCTCCCTGTCTGCCTTTGTTTGCCCTGATTGGACTTCTTTCTTGTGTATGACCTTTTTGATCTAAGGTAAAGTTTTTGTATTTTTACCACCATACTTACCTGCTGTGAGTTTCTTTGTGCCTGAGTCTCTATTACTACCAGACCTGTTTCAATTTTTATGATATAAAATAGAGAATGTTCTGCTAACTTGTGTTTGTCAGATTCAACTTGAAGTTGATTATCACTTTCAGAACTGATGATTGTGAGTTCAGTTAACAAAATGTCAGCTTGTTTACTTAATTCATCAGTTTAAGTTATCTAGAAACACTCTGCTTGTTTGCATATAATTGCATATACAGCAATCATTGCTCCTCTATGGCCAAAAATAAAACAGTGGAAACCACAATCAAGATAGTTCTGCACTTCAGACACCTCCTGTAACCTTCTTGTCTTGGGCACTTCAGTCATATGGTTGATTTTGAAGACAATGTACCGAGACTTGTTGTGATGACTAGCATTATGAGGGATAGAGATATGGCTTGACATAATAAATGATTTGGTAAAAAATCATTCATAAATTGGAAATTCAAAGCGGGCACACAGATTTGAGTTGCTTTAACAAATTAATATTAAGAAAGGTTTGAGTTATAATCATAGAAATAATGTTATTCTAAACTGTAAGTTAAATAGCCCAACTCAAAATTATGCAGTCTGCTGTCTTTGAAAGTGAATGAAAGTTTTCTAAACTTTTCTTCTATACAGTGTGGCATACTAAGAATCTGCATATGACACTAAAACAATAGTTATCAATATATGACAGTGAAAAGTGTTTTCTGCCAGTGGAACATGCCACTTGTACCACACGAGTGGCTAATAGAATATGCCACCAAACACATCTGCCAATTTTGTATAAAAGTGTCACTCAAAAGGCTTACAGTTTGCAATGAACAGTGTGAAGTGGTAAACCACTCCATAAAGGTAGAGGCAACTGCAGATCACCAGATCACAGATCAGTAGGCAGCAGGTTATAATACAGGTAACATGGGCAGGATTATGGGAAAAGGTAAGAGGCAGACAGCAACAAGGTGCATACAGATACTGGTACAAATGGATGACATGACAAGGCTCAGATTGTTTTCCAGACTGGACAATAAAATTTAAACAAGGGCAACACCACAACTATTTGAATTTCTGAAAATAAACTGGAGATGCAGGCAGAGATTTAAAGGTCTGGAACCAGTATATCATGTCACAGGATTTCCAGAAGTGCTTTATCAAAAGCAAGCAGATTTGGATGTTACATTACTTATCCAACAGGTTTCTTCAGTTCTGCTGATTTGCTGGAACTTCCCAGGTATTTAAAACTCTTTAGGTCATTAGCACCTTGAAATCACATGAGGCTCACTGAGGTTGACCCATTAAAGTAAGCTCATTTACTTCGGTCCCAAGCATGTGATAGGGTAAACCCCTGGGATGCAAAGGAATCCTGCCGTGGGTGAAAGCACCAGATGCATCGAAACCTTGAGACAACCCCATCTTGAATTATGTAAGGGATACTCACTCACAATGCCAAGCAAAAAGCAGGTGCACTGCCAGAGTAGCTTCCATGACTATAAAGATCAAAGGTGTGGCACCCAAACAGCACAATGACGATGAAACTTGCAAAGCACCTCCACATGCTTGTCTGCCTGTTTCCAAATGAAACCTGATCTGACTGGTCAACCTAGGTTTCAGCGTGTCACCCTCCCACCTTCACCTGTCTACCAGACAGCAAGACAGCCATCTCTCCAGACACCTAAACCATCGACTGGGGCACTGCTGAGCTCACATCACTGCCAAACTCGATGCTGGCCTCACCTCTGATGACCATGTTGACAGAGGTCCCAGTGTGGCATTTCATGCTTCTCGGGTGCTTATCAATAAACATGACTCTAAATGTCCAGTGATTCTTTTACTGATGCACTTTCGACATCAAACATAATACTCTAAAGCCATATGTTCTAAAGTTTGTAACATCAGTACAAATCCATATAACGAGACATTACATTTACTTATACTCTCTGATGTCAAGTTACATCACCATTCAAAATACCAACATTTAAAGAAATTAATTCTTATGTATTAAGGATGCACCCAAAGATGCCACTCTTGATATTACATTCTAATCTTACTTGGAGACTCTACACAACAGTAGTTACCAACAGAGGTAATTACTGATTGCAATTAGTGCTGTTCAGAGTATCAGTACTAATTTTAGAATAGACTATGCAACCTTCACCATGCTGAACTTAACTTACTTTTGCCTACCCTGGCATGGCATAGTTTATTCTGGTTTGACATGACAGAATGGGAGGTGAGATCGTCTGTCCCTCCTTTTTCTGTATGTTTGGTCTACTTGCATTTGACATACAGTGGTGGAAGATGTGTATTTCCTTTAGCTGAGACTTAATGTACATCCTTTAGTTCAAAGGGAGTTCAGCTCAGTTCACTTGAAATTTGGATGACTGGGTGGAGGACACCGCTGTCATGGGTGGTGGCACAATGATGAAGCTTCATTCTCTCTTTCTCCCTTATCCCTACCTGCCTCTGTGTCTTTCTCTGCTATCACAGTGTAAACAGATCACCTTATCTAACACCCAGTGTCTGCTCCCTGCCCTTCAGTGCTTTGTATTTTTCATGAGGGATGACAGAAGTTTATGCAATCCTTTTCCGCTGGATAAAAAGGTGACCAGATTTCTGGGTGTCTCTGAGTAGCTTACTACAATCCCTGAAAGGAACCTCCCCTCAAACACTCAATCAAACTGTGACAACAAACACACTGCAGAAGAAAACATTTCAGAATTCTTTGTCATCCAGATTTTCCTTAATGTTGCTTTCACCCACTGGGATCTACAGATTTTCCAATGAATAGACAGAGATTTTATTTATGTATCATGTAGGGACAAAATTAGAAACAAATTGAAAAGTGCTGGTGTGGTGCTTTCACTCCCTATGACATTTATCTTTGTGAACTTTAAGCTTTTTTAAATTAAGACATTTTGACTATTAATATTTTTCAATGATGTACAGGTATAAACAGAGTTTTAAAGAAAAATTAAAAAGCACAAAAAGCACAAAAATGAGTCCAAAAACATTACTTTATCTCCAAATAAAATGTGTTATAGTCTTATTTCTTAGATGTTTTTGCTGTATTTGTGTGTAATGATACAAGATTTCACTTTTTCATTGTTTTTAAACTGACAAAATCAAAATCAAACTTTTCAAACTAAAAATGGAGCCAGCAGCATTTTCAAAAGTCTCTTTAGGCCCCCCCCCCAAAAAAAAAAACAAAAACTCCAGAGTACTGTGGATGCCAGGCGTAAACAAAGCAACAGTGATGCATTTTAAAACTAAAACGTATTAGTGAAGATTTAGACTTGGAGTAAGTGAGGAAGAAATGTAACAATTTAAGGTGCTATAGTGCTAAATGAAACAAAACCAAGTAGTGTATCTTTAAATGTGTACTGCATGTTACAACAATAGTAATAACAGATGGTTGTATCTTTATGTGCATTTAAATAAATGCTCAGGGCCGAACTAGAAAACTTGAACTATGTGAAATAAAAACAGGAATCAGTGTACTACTGTCCATGAAACTACTCAGATAACTAAGGAATTGCAAGGAAACTGCAAAGGCCATACCAGCAGTTTTGTATAAATTTGTACTTTATGCTGATCAGTATCCAAAGCATGCTTTAGTCTTTTGTATCAGTCCTAGTTGACATTGGGCAAGAGTCAAGATACACCCAATTTTACCTGCATGTCTTTGGACTGTGGTGGAAAACCCACACAGGCATCAGGAGAACAGATCTAGGCAAGTACAAGGCAACATCACGTTCTCTCTAAACAGTGCCCCTACCAGAGACAGTGGATAATACATACACTCATGGAGTGGAATGCCATACTAATACTGAGTGGGGCCTCCCTTTGCTCTCAACAGCCTCAGTTCTTTGTGGCATGAATCCACCAGATGTTGGATTCTGCTCCATGTTGACATGAATGCATCACATCATTTATGCAGATTTATCAGCTGCACATTCATCCTGCCAGTCTCCTGTTCTACCACATCCTAAAGGTAATCTACTGAATTAAGATCTGATGAAAGGTGAGGCCACTGAAATTCACTGAACTCACTGTCATGTTCATGAAAGCAGTTTGAGACTTTTGCTTTTGACGTGGAGCATTATCCTGCTGGAAGTAACCATTAGAAGATGGTAAACTGTGGCCATAAATATTGTGGGGATGAACATGGTCAGAAACAATACTGTGCCCATAAAACATTCCCCACACCATTACACCACCAGCAGCCTGGACTGTTGACACAAGGCAGGCTGGCTCCATGGGTTCATGCTGTTAAAGCCAAATTCTGACTTCCTGCTGCCTTATCATAAATCCAGTTCCATCAGACCAGATTACATGTTTACAGTCCTCAACTGTCCAGTTTTGATGAGTCTGTCAGTCAATGGTACCTTGGGACTAGTTTTCAAGGAAAATGGAATTCATCAAATGTGTTTACAGGCTAAGAATGCTTCACAGATTCAAATAGGCAACCTTCAAGTCCATGCCACAGTTGCTGTAATTCTAAAGAATTAAGCAAATAAACCAGACTAAACTGTGACAGGACATTCTTCCTGTAATTCACAATTAATTAGTAACAAGATGTATTTAATCAAAAGGAGTGCTTTTATTTTGGGCTAGTCAGCTTAATCTATTAAGTGCTCCATTCATACGTTGAAATCCCCTCTCTGATTTACCTCAGTGTTGCATCACCAGCCTAAAAAAGACTAAAATAGAGGATCCTGAATCTATATCAGACTATCAGATCAGATTGTGTATAATAGCCTGTCTGAGTCTGAGGCCAAAAAGTTGTACCAAAACCTGCCCTACCTTAACCCTGCGATGGATGGCCTCACGGTGAAGATTATCTTCATCAATTTCAGCCACCTCATCTTCATCGCTGACCTCCCCAGTAAGAGAGTCCTCCACCATCCCATTGAAACTCTCTTCCAGTCCACCAATTTTCTTGGCCTTTAGCAGAATCTTCCCCTTCAGATCCTGATAAAAATGTCAGATGAAATCTCAGGGTCAACCTCAACATCCAGTTTAATTTTCAGATTATTCAGGTGTAAGGAATGACCTTCAGTTATAGAGGTTGTTAAATCAGCCATACAAAATAGCTGGTGCCAGTGTTGCATGTAGACGTAGATCTTATGGCCTTAGGGAGAAAATGAAGGTTCACTGTGGGTCACTGTGAGCTCTGACAGCCTGTGACAGTTCAGACTGCCTAACCAAGTGACAGTGTCACAAAAAGCCATTGGTTTGGTTCTTTATCTGTAAATACATTAACAATATCAGTCAGGCACCACTGAGAGGAAGCAGTTAGTTCAGTTTTCATGACATCACTAAATGTAGATTGCCTGTAGATTACCCCTGTTACAGCACACGTTTCCTCTGTAGTGATCAAAAACAGTGGACATACAGTAATTCATGAACTACTTTGTGTAGACATTTGATAGCTGGGAACTCATTTGAGTATTACCTTGACAAGGATCCAGTACATAAGATAAAGCTGTCAAAATGAACATGATGATGATATGTGTTTTTGGCTTTGTTTTTGGGTCACAAGAATGAGAAGGCAAGCTTGATCATGTTTTATCAAAAACATGATCCGGATGATATATTGTTGGATTGAAATGTTATTTTGAATAAATGTTTTAGATCCAACCTATGGATAAGACAAAAACTGAAACTGCTTTTTTATTTGAATCAAACATAGAGTTTGCATGAAAGTACCAGTACAGGTAAGGCTACCTTGGCAAGCTTAGACTGTTTGTTGTGGTGTGCATCTGGAACATTAAAGTGAGGTATACCATAAAATAGCAATATATCTTGTGTTTATTTCAGAAGCTTAGTTAAACTGAACAAGCTAGGCCTTTATTAGCCGACTGATATCTAGTAAGTAACTATATGTTTAGATTGAGCAGCATTTAACATTACTGAAACTTTAATTGTATATACAGTATATTGGCTACTGTGTTGACGATAGGGCATTCCTGAATACCTGACATAATAGAATGCTTTGCTGGCTCACAAGTTAACATTATGTAACACACATAATTGAATTTATGAAACGAAAATCACTAGTTTCAATAAATGAACAGCACATAAATTATGAGTTACTTTAAAGGTACACCCTGGCTATGTACAGGCTTCCAAGTCCTAAGCTGGGAAGCAAATGTGAGAAAATTGTTACTCAACTCTATGCATTAATGCTGGAAAATAGAACAGTGATATACATAACATTTACACATATCAACCTACAATGATACATGTGGCTCTGTATGTTTTTGCAGCAGGTTTTGAGTCAGCAGCCCTTCAGAGGTCTATTTGAAATTAATGGCAGTTGTTGTCTGTCTGAACACACTAAACCTACTTTTACTATTAAGCCAGCTGGTACAACATGAAGTGAGTTAGGATTAGAACAATGGTCTGCACGGCTCACCTCAGGAGATGGCAACCCAATTGGGGCCTTGCCATCTAATGTGCTTTTCAGCAGCTTGTCACCGAGGATGTGGTTGAGGTGTTGGGCCATGACTCTCTGTTGCTCAATGCTGCAGTGGTTCTCGATGGACAAGATGACTGGATATTCTGATACCTGGATAGGAGA
The DNA here is from genome assembly GCF_001640805.2 of Lates calcarifer. Taxonomy (NCBI): domain Eukaryota; kingdom Metazoa; phylum Chordata; class Actinopteri; family Centropomidae; genus Lates; species Lates calcarifer. Next base: position 13,806,228 of record NC_066854.1, read on the forward strand.
GAGGAGGAGGTGGAGTGACAGAGGAAATGAGTGAGTTTGTAACTTAACCTTGTAGCATTATCATAGAGGAAAGGTAATACGCTTGTTGCCATACATCTGTGGGTTGTGCCTGGCTAGCTGAAAGAGTGGAAGATGGATAGCCAAGGGGTAATGAAGCCAACATTCAGTTGCATACAGACTCTCATACACAGTAGGCTCTGACATGTATGTGAACCTGAAAGCTGTTCACTTTGGTACAAGGCTGGAACTCTGTGGCAGATCCCTGACTGCATCACTTCATAGGGCTTTCAGGCTGTGTCTTGGACATCATTGCACAGTTGTACTCCATTCTCATAAATATACAATGAGATGCTGAAGCTTTTGTTGATACAGCTTTACAGAACAATGAAAGCAATTGTGATGCCAACATGAGGGGATTACAAAACATGTTTGGTCTACTTCAAAAGCCACATTTGGACCAGTGTGATTACCAAAAAGGGCATGTGACCTGTGCAACCTAAAAGTGCTGTTCCAAAACACAGCTGTCTTTAGGGTTAGAGTTATGGTAGTCGACTTGTAAGGACAAGTACATCAGAAAGTCTGCCCATAATTCAAACCATGTGAATAGAATTTTTGCTCTGGCAAGGACCGATTAAAAAAACATGATCCGGACAATATATTGTTGGATTGAAATGTTGTTTTGAATAAATGTTTTAGTTCCAACCTATGGATAAGACAAAAACTGTAACTACTACTAAAACTGAAACTATAGCACTAATGTGTTGGATGCTATTTATTTGAATCAAACATACAGTTTGCATGAAAGAACCAGTACAGGTAAGGCTACCTTGAAGGCGTAGTTGCTCACTGCATTGACCACATCCTTGAAAAGTATCTTTGAGGTGAAAGTGTGTCCATGATAAACAATGGGCTCTCCATTGGCACCATCCCAGCAGTCCACTTCCACACACCGGCAGCCGCGATTCAGAGCCCTTAGCAGCAAAGACAAATTCATTCACTTATTAATTCAGTCTATCTATCATTCTTTTTATTTACCTTTCTGTGGTTTATGGGGAGGTCCAAAATAGACTGGCCACAAGTCAATCTTCTTTGTTAATGTCAGATGTCTCCATTATTAAATTTGATGAAATTAAATGAATCACTTAAAAGTTTTGACGTCAGGACTCCTACTTAATTTTATTAATGAATTTTGTAAAACTGATGAAATGGTGGAAGATTAATACAGGCCAACGTCACAGTAAAGCTCATTACCCCTGAGAGGCTCAATGGGGCATAGAGCCATAGAGAGCACATTAAGTAAGGGATTTCTGCTGAGGAAAACCCTGAAATCTATTAAATGATACTGGAGGTGAATTTGATTAGAATCATCTTATAAACTACATATGGTAATACTGCTGTTTCTGCTCTGTTCTTCAGTTTTAAGCATTTTTTTTTCTATTTCTAAGGAGATTAATGGATGTTCATGTGCAATGGACATTGAAGACATAATTTTCTCTCTAAACACTGAGACACCCTGATTCAAAGGCTGTGTCTGTGTGTTCAAATGTGGCTGAGTTACTGAGCCACTGGATAGTTGTTAGAGAAGTTGTTAGAATGTTTGATGATTTGGTCCCAGTTACATCAGCTTCCAGGAATCCATTAATTTCATTGGAACCACATTGCTCAGTGGACTGATTCAAAGAGGTAAAGTGCATTGCATTGGAGTTCAAGTTTGGTGAACTTGGACACACAAATCACTGACTGATTCCGTACAATTGTACAGTGCTGACCTTGAAGTGAAAAGAGAGCTGGAAAGTAAAACATTTAACAAGCTGTCAAACCAACTGTATCTTAATTGTATTATTTTCTTGTCTGCCAGAATACTAATTGCTCCACCTTAAGCCATGATCTAAAAGTGGGCCACGTACAGTGCGGGTGGAACACTGCACACCAGTTTGGTTTGACCACTGCGGTTTTCCCTGCACATGCAGATCAGGATGTGGTCATTTCTTGCTGAAGAAACCCTTGGATGCCCAGATCTTGGTTTGTCTTCCAAGCTGTTGGTTAGTCTGTATTTCTGCACAGTGTATCCAACTGCTGAAGGACCGCATCTGCACTTTCTGGCTATCTGGTGGCAGCTGTACCCTTCCTGGCTGAGAATCTGTATCTTCAGGCGTGTTTCCTGCATTAGGTTCCTTGTTTTAGCCATTTTTGTCTCTGAAGAACTTTCAAATGTGCTGGCAACAAAAATTATGTTTTTTATAAAAAGCATGACCTTCAATAGTGGATCACTGGTACCAAAATGACCCAATACTCAAAATTTCTTATGTATTTTTATGGAACCAATCAATTTTGAAGTTTTTAATGGCTTTTTTAGGATTTGTTTAGTATTTTTGGCTGTGTCTGTACTAAAAGAAATTGCACTTGAAGACCTAAGAGTGATTCTTAATGCAATATTTCACAAATGCATGGGGTGTCCGAAAACTTTTTTCCACCACTGTAGCTTACTAGCAGTTAGCTAGTTAGCTGGTCTGCCACAGTAGTTTGTTAATTAGCCTTGAAAGTAGTATTCCAACATCACTTATTTTGTTTTGTTTGACTTTAGTGTGTGTTAGTGTGCACTTACTTCACTCAATGCAAATATCACAGACAAAGACATTCTAACAGAACCATATGCTCAAACTTGATAGAGCTTGTTAAGTTAATTGAGGAGCACTACCTGATGTATCCTTCCACACTGCTCTGGCCTCGGAGTTGGTCTTCCATTAGGTAGGTGTTGTGGGAGGAGGAGATGAAGTAATGGCACAGCGGCTGGCTCATGTCCTGGTACACGCCCCGCTGTTGTGGGTTGAAGATGGAGCCCTCAGCTGATCCAAGGTACATCAAGAAGCCATCAAATGTCATGGCATTCATCATCTTAGCTGGAAATACAACAGAATGGTGTCAAACAAAGTGCTGGAATCCAACCTTAAATGGCACATGGATCTGAACAATGAGGCACTAGGTAGATGATAGATGGAGAACTACACTGTCTTGGGTACAACAATCTCTTCTTCTTTAAAATGGGAAAACAACACTACAACATTAGTGAAGAAATCTCAGCAAAGACTTTTCTCTTCAAGATGGCTGAAAAGGTTTCCATATCACAGGAGGATATGACCCAATTTTATCATGTCAGGATCAGGAGCAAGCTCACCTTTGAAATAACTGTGTGGAAACACCTTCAGCACAAGACAGGAAATATCAGGATAAAATGGTACACGCTTTAACAAAAAAATCATAGGCCAGGAGCTACAATCCCTTGCTGAAATCTATTTAAAAAAGAGACACAAGATTCCTCATGAGTCCTCTCATCCCTCTAACCATCTTTTCAACTTCCTCCCTTCTTTTCAAGATTGAAAAGTATAAGAAGCAGGACAGCCAGGTTCCACAACCGTGCCTATCCAGAGGAAGTTCATGCCCTTCCTAAATCATTAATGTACTGTTTTTATTACTAATTAGACAACTTATATTATGGTATAAATCTTAGCTGCTCTGTGGTACTGATAGCATCCCTATGGGAAATGCTTGTTTAATTAGTTATTATTATTATTTTTTAAAAATCTGTTTCGTGTCAGCTCACCAAACCAAATTCATGTCAGCTATGTTGAAATGGCAATCAAGTATTGAACTTAGCTAGATACAGTACATTCTTTACAGTCCATGTACCTGTGTCTGAGGGCTCATAGCGTTCAATGAGCTGCTTGGCATGCTGCTGGAGGTTGTCCCCCCCCCAGCTGTTCCTCTCTCAAGAAATCCTCTAAATCGCTTTGGGATAGCTTCTGGCCATCGACTGAGTACTCCTGGAAAACCCTCAGTACATCCTCCCGCTGAGTCAACATCTTGTAGAAGAACACAAACTCGTCATCTTCAAGTGTACCCGACTGGGATTTATCAGCCATCTTAGAGAAGAGAAAGGAATATAGTTCATTAAGACTCAAGAGCTCTTATAATGGCCTCCAGCTGATCTTAAGAAAGTGGTTACAGCAAGCAAACGCTATGTTTAATGCTCAAATCAAAGGGATGGCCATATTTTATGTGTTTTGCTCAAAGGCTCTCACTGTGAAGAGACGATGAGCGTGGTGCTCATTCATGTCCACATTCATCATCTTCAGTAAATCTCGCACTTCCTTGAAGTTCATCCTGCCATCATTGTTCTTGTCTGCCTTCTTGAACCAGTCACCAATCCATCTGGGTATGCAACTTAGGAAACTGTCACATTCAAAATACAGTATAAAGGTCAGATGAGCCTGTGGTCTCAACAATACAGTCTCTATTCACCATTTGATCTGATTTAATCTCTTTCTACTGTGAATCCTTTTGCTAACCAATGAGGAGGAAAACAATCAGTGAAAATGCTTTATGAAGTGTACTCTATTAAGGTATTGATGGCATATATCTGAAAATCCTGGGTGAAGGATACTGGTCAAGTTTCTCTCGCTCCCCCATATTTTCCAGGTTCTCAATCAGCTTCCTCATGCCCCTGATCCAGGTCTGTGCCTCCTCAGCTGACTCTGCCACCAGGTCCAGGTTGCCCCTGCGACCGCGAAAGACCAGTGTGAAGCATCGTTCGGCTGGGAACTCATCTGCAATGCTGAGCAGCACCTCAGACTGATGCCCCTCTCGTATTGCCTCCACGTCGCTCACTGAAACTGGCCACAAAGAAAGATATGAGATGTTAAACATGGAAGCAGTGTAAAATGCAGCATATATAATGTACAATGTGATATATGTGTGCAGGTGATATCAATGTAGTGATCATCCAAAGCAACTTTGAATATATGTTGGAGCGGGAGCAAGATATCATTCAAAACTGAGTGTGTCCCTTTTAAACAAATGACTGAAAGCATATTAAGTGCTACAGTACAAGTGCTTAACAAGACATGTTATTCACATCGGTTTGAGGTAGGCTATCAAAATGAAGATAAATGGTCAGAATGCAAAGCACGGTTGGAAAACAGCCCTTTCCCAATGACAAAAAGCATTAATTAATACATTTCTATTCAAAAGGTCCAATCCTCAAATATAAGATATATATAATATAATTTAAGTTCAATATGTAATAATACTGTTTACCTTAGAGACCTTTTTCACAGCAGACATTCTGGCTTGTCATTGCAGGCACCAGTATAACTGATAACATTAAAAACAACTGCATTGCATTTAGGCTACTTCCAGGGTCCTGGTAGTGTGCATTCTGGTGCACTGTCACTGTCATGGCTTAGGGACACTTGATAAAACAGAGCCATCATTAACAAATGTGTTTCACCCATGCATTTCCTTCTATAACAAATCAAAATGTTAACATTTCTGAATTTATCTACCACTGTATTCTACCATAATTCATTTGGTGGTGTCTTAAATAACTGTTGTGCACAATGTGAAATCACAAACATCCATCATATCATTGAATCATGTGTTCTTACATGTGGAGTGGGTATTGCCAGCCTTCTTGGACTTATACCAGATGGTCATGCAGTCATCCTGCAGTTTGAAATAGCGCTGCTTCTTCCAGGTACGAGACTTAATTTTCCTCATCACTGTCCCCACCAGCATAGACTGGAGGTTGTCATCCCCCTGTATGCCTGAGAAGAGAGGGAGAGAATTATCATACATAAAGGTATTGTATAGTTTGATGGTACTACTACTAATGTGATTTCATTGTCAAGTTTTGGTTGCACATGATCTTCCAAATTGAAATTAAAAGGTCAATTTCACATTAAATTACAAACATAAATTTACTCTAAATAAAAGTTTTTAAAAATTTTGAACAACTGGCCAGTATTTCAGATAACATTCTAACTTATAGACACTATATACTCTATATACATCAACACAGAGAGAAAGGTTAAAACTAATTGGTTAGTCTATATCATTTCATTTTAGAATTCATACGTACTGCTCTCAGTTTAATAAATAAAAAAAGATGCAGGAGACAAGAACAAACTTACGGAGGCCACTCCCTGTGGAAGCCATTCGGTCTTCTCACACTGCCATCTACAGAAAAGAACAGAATAGCAAGCAGTTCTAATTCATTTTCATTGGTAGACTTTTGAGTTAGTTCTAAGCCAAAGACATTTAAACATGATTTAATGGCTTCACCTTCAACTTTAGTATCTCCATGGTGAAATCTGTCTCGTGGCGAGGAACAGAACACATACAGATTTAAGCATAAAACACCTGCAACATAAACCTAGATAAAATAGTGTAGGATAACAGAGTTATCACTCTGTTAAACTGGAGTACATACAGCCATCACCATCCAACCTGATCATCATTTTTCTAATAGAAGGTTTACAATCAGCTTACTCATCATGAGCAAGATAAAAGAACTTCTCACCCTCTCAGACCTGTGCTGATTGTTACTAGCTGCAGTGGTGAATGTTTTTAGCTGTGTTTTTAATTTCACTCCTCTATACCGCTTATCCGTTATGGGCCGCAGGGAATCTTGAATCTTTATTTTTAACCTGTTATTAGAGGACAAATGCTCACACTCTCCATACCGAGAATAAAGAGTTTGGTAATTTATAGGAGGATTTACACTATATAAGTGTGAAATTGTGGTTATTTGATATGTGCTTTGTGGGCCCCTAATTTCTTCAGGCTCTGATTTCCAGCATACAGTTTATCCCTGTCAGCAGAGTCCAAAATTTCAAGAGCTGTATCAAATAACTACGGTTTCACACTCTTGGGTGGCCATTTCCTTTTGACATGAGAGATCAAAAGCACTTAATGATAATTAAGAATTAAGAAATTTAAATGAATTTTAGTCCTCCTGAATATAGCACAATACTCAAATAAATCAATATAGTCCAACATACCATTTAAGTTTCAAGCAGTTGTACTCCATGGGTGGGTCTGCTCCACATGCAGCAGCAGCCACATTATGCAGCTTTCATCCTGTTCTGTTTACCATGTCACTAGAAGGCTCTAAGTTGATCTGAATGGTCTGTTATGTTTTCACTGCATTCTGTCCTGTCCTGCACTTTTTGTTTCGTCCCTGTGTCGAGCTCACTAAGCCAACTAATCTTCCCAAATCCCTATCACGGTCTCAGCATTCCTTTCACTTATGACCTGAACTGACTCCCTGCTGGTCTAATTCATTTCATTAACAAAATGTATTCTTATACAGAATATATACAGAATCTGAGTCATACGCGGTATTATTGTCACAAAGCTACAATAATGCAATAATGCTGTTATAATTGGCTATTGACTACTGGGTCATTAACTTACTGTAGGTCACATGATGAAAAAACAATTACTACACACAAATGTAACAAATTTTAAATATAACAGAATAGCTCAAATAGACACTGATAAGTAGTTTTAGTGAATTAAAACAGATGATAGACACAAAAATACAGCATCAAATAGATCACATAATCAGGGGAGCTCTGAATTGAAATATTCTTTATCTAAAGCTGTAAATGGATAACAGCTCAGTTGCTGTGTTTCTCTGTGACATGTGGTACATCTACATAATAGCCTATATCTAGAATAAGTGCTGTATGAATGTGTGTGAATGGGTGAATGTAATATGTAGCGTGAAGCGCTTTGAGAGGTCTAAAACTAGAAAAGCGCTATATAAGTACCTTGGAAAATGTCATCTTGCCAAGTGATAACTCCCAACATTATATTTTGAAAGTAAAGGTGTGCTAAATATTCTCCTTTACAAGGTCCACATAACTTTGTGGAATACATGGAAGTGTTAAATGGTGTTGTTATTTTTGTGTGTCTATATGTGTGTGTGTGTGTGTGTGTATATATATATATATATATATATATATATATATGTATGTATGTATGTATGTATGTATGTGTATATATATATATATATATATATATATATATATATATATATATATATATATAAAGAAGAACTATCTAAGAGGTGTGTCTGACCTGTTGCAGGATCATCCCTGAGTCCCAGTTGGTGCTGCTGGCTGTTGCAAAAGTGGAACAGATTATATGGCCCAGGAGCTGCTGCTGTCCCTCTGCACACCACACTGCACACTGCAGAGATGAGAGCCGTAGCAACTGAAGCCAGAGTCAACTCACTGTGACGCTCACCTGCCCCTCCTCCCCACCCTTTCTCTCTGTATCCTTTTTGTCCTGTTGCTTGATCGACTGTTTGGCCCTGTAACATTTCTTAAACTGTTCCTTCACTTTCCTTGGATAAGGAGAGGAGTTTGAAACTAAGGAATATGTTTGAAGTTGCATCCTTATCTAGACGGTATGGATGTGAGGCTTTAAATATCTCTGTAGGGATCCTCTACAGGACACTCAATGAAAGCTCTGCTTGATGTGAGGATCCCCACATGCATCTTGAGTGGTTTATTAGAGGCAGTTCTTCCTTCAGCGCAGGCTTTAGTAGACAATCCATTTAGTAAATGTTTAGTCATAATGACTTGAAGAATCATGCCTGGTTCAAGTGACAGAGGGGACAGATGATATCAGAGCTGACTAAGATATAAATGTTGATGATGATTTATTATTTATAGGAACAGGAATGTGTTTGTGACTTGGCATGATTATAATGAGGTGAAATTAAATATGAATTTGGATATAAAGACTTTTAGGGGAAAAAAAGAGTTTTAGAAAAACTGGATTTGTCACAGTTCATTCATGGCTGTTTAGTCATTTTCTACTTGACTTTCCATTCCCCTACCTCTCCTGTCATTTCAGAACCTGTCACTCCCTCCGGCCCTGCAGTAACTCCACCCCCAGTCCCTCATTAGATACCAGCCCACTGCCACCTTCTGCCAGACTGTGTTTGTGCCATCTCAGCTGTTGTTTTCTAGCACTGTTTCTGCTTTAGGCATCTTGTCAATATTTTTTTTTTTACCTCCTGCATGGTTTTGGCCCCCTTTGCTTTGTTTGACTGGTGTCATGCCTCCTTGTTGCCAAACTCTGTCTGCCTACTGACTCTGTACCATTCCATTCCCTTCCTACCTGACTTCATTTGCATTTCTGTGAAGAAAGGTGAACTGTTTTAACTTTTACAATGTGTCTCTGAGTACAGTGTGTCTGGGTTTTGACAGGTTTCTGGGTTTTGACAGGGTTTCTACAGGAGCTGTAGAGTCTGATCTGTGATGACAAGTGTCCTGCTGCTCCTACAACTCCATTCAACACCTGCTGCTAGAATTAGAAATTACTTATACTGCTATTAGTTGTACTGCTATGTTAGCAGTTAATACTTTAATTATCACTACTATCATTACTACTGTTGTATTACTGGCATCACCTTACATTTTATATGGAATGTTATGCTATGTTCTTCTCTCACTATTCTCTACCCCACCCCCCACCCCCCTCCTTCTTAACCCAACCGGTCGAGTCTGGTTCTGCTCGAGGTTTCTGCCTCTTAAAAGGAAGTTTTTCCTCTCCACTGTCTCCTAGTGCTGCTCTTGGTGGGATTTGTTGGGTTTCTCTCTGTAAATACCTATTTTAAAGAGTACGGTCTAGACCTGCTCTATATGAAAAGTGCCTTGAGATGACTTTTGCTGTGATATGGCGCTATATAAATAAAATTGAATTGAATTGATTTATTTTCTGAATACTCGTAGTATAATTTAAAAACACCTATCAGGATCCCATTCACTTCACAGCACAGCAACCATCTTCATAAAAGTAACCTATCATATTTTTCTAAAAGTTGAAGCAGGTGATTGTCTATTGCTAATTCTACTTTATCTTAGTTCTGCGTGTGAAGCAGAACTTTTTCAGTAGCTGTTGGTGATACCTCATCCTCCTCCTCTATCCGAAGCCAATCCAAAGAGTGCCATTGAACAACTTACAAAATTACTCCAAAACTGTATTCCATCTCTCCTGATGCTTCTACTCTTATACTTAGTGATTTAGCCACTGTAACCTAAAATCTATCCATATCAGTCTATCCCACATGATGGTGACGACAGACAACCACAGACAGAAAACCTATTTGTGGATATGACAACAAGCAAGCATTAGCTGATGCTTTGAAAAGGAATGTAGAAATCAATTCCAAATGCTAAACAACCAAATAATCCACACTGAAATTAGGTTAGATTCTAGTAGCATTAGATCCATGTTCAGATATCATCACTGAAAAATTGTTGAATGTCATCAGTTGTGGGATATTTTCTGTGATATTTTTAACCTTCCCTTGGAACAACAGAGTTTTTTACCTGTCCTTGGAGCAACAGAGAGTCCCTAGAGTACAGAGGGAGTCAAGTACTGTACCAGTCACAGAGAATATACTCAACCACAAGCACAAACATCTTCATCAGTGACATCAGAGTGATGTGCCTACAGGATTGTGTCCTGCCCCCACCACTTTTCATTCATATGCATCCTCCAGAGTCTATCCCTGCTCTGCAGAAGACTCTGCTGAAACCAGGGTGTAGTTTTACAGTGAGGTTTCATTTGACAAACAAGTTACAAGACTCATTAATCCCTCACAATATTTAGCTCTGGTATGGAAATAGTTGTATTAACAGAAGGAAAAAAGTAAACTCTTATTTAATATCTTAACTCAACACATAAAATCCACAAGTTAAATTTGTAGTACAAGGCAACAATATGAAGTCATATGCCAAAATCACCAGTATTTGCCCAGCTGTCAGGGAAGGTGTAGATGGTGAAATTTTATCATTTTCAATCCACCAATTATATGAAAGCCCATGCATCTTTAGGTAGTAAACAAATTCTTAATTCATATATTTGCTGAAAAAATTCTTTATTGTATGCCCTATTTTAAACTTTTCAAATTCAGTCAAGTCAATGACTAAAAACTGTCACATTGATGTATAGGAAAATAGACTTGTAACATCTAACTCAATGACCAATTACAGCTGTGAAGTTGGGCCACAACAGAGTCTCCTGTCATACTAACTGGCAGGGGATCACAAATCAGCCTGTTTACCCCTGATTTGGCCCAGAACCACCTGTGTCCTGTCATGCCAGGTGGAAGACCAGCAGAGCTCCACCACAGAGAGTAACCATGTTTTCTGTCTCGTGTAATGTTACTAAGCCGTGCTCATAAAATTTTGATCAGGTCAGTTTAGTTGCAGGCCACAATGACAGGACATCAGGGAGAGATTCATTATCAAATTAACAAACTACTCAAAGCTTACCTCTGGACTCATCACTGAAATCACCTATGCACCTTAGAGGTCACACACACAAGTCTAAGTTTTGAGTATGAATATTCTCTCAGTGGTTTTCATCTGTATACCTACTCAGGTTCTGGGCCATTAATAATCCACAGCTTCAGCTCAGCTTCCCGCTTCAAATTACACTGACTGAGCCAAGACAAAAATGGAGGGGCTCCCTCACAATACATCCTCTAAAGAAAGAAAAAACTACAGTACCCAACAGCAACCTCTACAATAAATGGCCTGAAATCATTTTCAGCAGATCATAGTGGTAGTTGGTTTGTTGAAGAGCTAATGTGTGAGACCAAAACAGAGAAAAGAAAAACTTGAATAAATGAGATTCATAACAAATACTCAAATTTCAGAGCAACGTGTTTGATAGCATTCTTCCCCACCATCACATCAAAACACCAAATGAGGGAATATGTGAATAGAGTTCAACACATTCAGAGAATTTCAAACAAGGAGTATTGAAGCTGTTCTGGGGAATTGTGACCAAATATACTGTCAGATGTTACCAGTGTTCACATACCTTTTTTTTTTTTTTTTACCAGTCATTGCTGCATTGCTGAATGACAATTCACTTCACAGTTTGTCAAATTCTCAAAAGAAGGTCCTTTCTGGCTTGACTGCAGCTAAGAAAATTCTTATTGTGAGATGGAAACCTTTGCATTATTCACATACAAAATAATTAGTGTCCTCTTTTAGTTTCAAAAGTGTCAGTTACTTCTATAAGTTGCGGTCAGAAGTGTGCATACACTTATCATGGACATAAATATAATGGCAATATTGGGTTTTCAATGATTTGATGAGTTGTTGTGGCACAATGAATGTACAACATACATTTTTAATACCAAAAAAAAAAGAAAGAATTTGGTGTACAAGTCTACTAGTACAAGAATCTATTTTGGGTTTTCTGAAATTAACACAGGGTCAAAATTATACAGACAGGATCAGAAATATACATACAGCATATTGTTAGCAGTACCTGTGTGTGTTTGTGGGAGTGGGAGGGGGAGGGGGTACGGTCCATTTAAAGTCCTGACAGTCTGTGGGAAAAAGCTGTTCAGCAGCCTGGTGGATCTGAAGCAGATACTCCCTTACCTCCTCCCAGATGGGGGAAAACAGTCTGTGAGAAGGGTAGTTAGGATCCCTGATGACAGCTGTAGCTCTGTGAGCACAGTGTTGCTGGTAGATCTCCATTAGAAAGGGGAGAAGGGCACCGATGAATCAACTGGCAGTCTTCACTAGAGAGACCCTGCCTCCTGAGTTGATTTCATCCATCTATCCATTATCTACACCACTTATCCATTGAGGGTCACAGAGGACTGAACCAATCCCAGCTGACACTGGGTGAGAAGCAGGGCACACCGTGGACAGATCACCAGTCTATCACAGGGCTGACATATAGAGACAAACAACCATTCACACTCACACCTACAGTCAGTTTAGAGTCTTTGGACTGTGGGGGGAGAGGTGGAGTACCTGGAGGGAACCCACACAGGGAGAACATGCAAACTCCATACTGCAAAGCCCCAGGTGAACCTTTTTGCTGTGAGGCGACAGTGGTAAACACTGCACCTCTGTGCCACCCATGCTGATTTCAAAAAGTCCCAAGTAAAATATAATTTGAGAACCAATATTTTTTTTCTTTTGTCTATTACACTGTACTCATTGGGACCCAGCAAAGAACAATTCAGTGAAATCACTTGTTTGTTTGTTTTTTTCATTCTGTGTGAGCAGTATTAAACACTTTATAAAAATATCATTATAATCCATTTTCTTCCAGAAAAGACTTTCTTGAATCAGCGGGGAAAACAAAAGCCTATACACATACTTAACTTTGATGAATACCAACTGCCATTGATGGTCTTCTGTTGTGTTGTTGACACATTTGTTCTCCTCAGGACAGCTTTGGATGAGCTGTAGATACCATATATAATGTTTCATGTATTAATTTTTCTTAAATGTGCATATTGCACAACACAATATAAAAGGGCACCTATCGATCTTCCACACTGAGATCAACTCCTAGACACAGGGATCACTATGGTAGCCTATGCCTCAGCTTGTGACAACAGCTCAAAAGCATTTATTTTATGTGGTTCTGGAGGAGCTGCATCAAATCTGAGAAAATGTAATTTCCTTAATGCATATATAACTATATATACAGGAAAGATATTAATTAAATATTCAATTAAACAGAGCGGAAAGTTCAGGCTTCATTACATCAGGTGGAACTACATATTTTGGACATATAAAACAGTAAAAAACAAACTTCAACCCATTTTCAACAGGGCTATAGCCCTCAACAATAAATAACCTTTATCAGACAACCATGATTTGCCCAGCCTTACTTTTAACAGTTTCATCATAAACATCATCCTCATACATGTTCGCTGTAGCTAACGCTACAGCTGATGGAAACATCTGCGCAGGTGGGTCACACGTCCCAGGGATGCTTACAGTCGCACCAACTTTTTCAGCCTAGGAGTTCGTTCAACATATAACTGCCCTCGGTAAAATGCCTCTGCTACTCAAAGCAGTCAAGTGTAATCAGAGCGCTGTTTGTCCCGCTAACACTGCAGCTACAGCGGGACTCTCTACTGTGCTTTCCGCTGTCTGACACTGAACCCTCGTTCTGTGTTGCCCGTCTCGGTCTGTAGTTTGAAATCAGAAAGAGCCTCAGATAACTAGATAAACCCGACAGACCACAGCTCCGTGGTGATTTTCACGAATTTATACGACGTGCTGCAGTGGTCACAAACAGCACAGGGACAGTGGGTGCAGGAAGCTTCACAAACTCCAGCAAAAGGGCACCACCTAGTGGCGCAACTGGGTATTACAGCAAACTAAGTGGATAACCTACACAGCACGTTCTCGTTGCCGCATTGTCAGTTAATATATTTTTAATCAATCATATAATCAACCGCAGTTAATTGATGATTAATCTATCACCGATATCTGCATACTTGTTATAAACTGATTTTACTCACCACTGACTGCTGGAGATGGTGACAACATCCATCTGCAAAAAACTTCTATTCTCCCCAACATGTACTTAAATGCTGGAATACTTCATAAAAGTACAGGAGATACAGAAGACTTCACACAACACTTATTAGCTAATATGGCTGCAGCAGAATCAATATGCTGAAGCCGTTATATGCTGAGCAACATTTTATTTTTACATCTGTTAATCAGTTGCATGGTGAGAAAACGAATGTGAATGTTTTGAAACCGTGGATCCGTGGACACAGCTCAAACAACTTGCTTACAAACCTGAACAGAAAAACAATGAAAGAGGAGCCTTGAAAGTCTTTCATAAAAACAGTGTCATCTATGTCCATGATTGAAGGCTCGTTATCTGTTGGGCAGTTCCTTGCTGGTGTTCCTCTGAGTCGGTGAAGAGCAGGGGGAGTCATTGTGGGGGGAGAGGGATGCCTCGAGGGTCAGTGACCTGACCCTCCTGCAGGTTCTTCACCAGCTGGGCCAGCCAACGTTTGGTGGTGGTGTCATCCTTAAGGACCTGTGCAAAGGTGGTGTCTTTAAGCTGGTCAGGGAGGCACTGCCGCAAAGCTTCTCTGGCCCTGCACAAGATGGAACAAACACAGGTTATACATGGATTAAACAGTCCTGCCGTTTCCTGTTTCCTGCCTCCTACCTCTCAAAACAATCTTGCTAAATGCAGCTACTACCATGAAAGATGACAGATGAGGTGAAGTGATAGCAATATGTCACTCACAAAGAGTCCTGCTCAGTCTGCACTGACATTTTGTTAATGGTCGGTTCCAGATTTGTTGAGTATGTGGGTTCTTCATTTATAGGGCCATTTAGGGGCACCAGTACAAATTCAACGAGCAATGTTCATTTATGTTGACATTGCTCTACCTCAGTGCTATGTATGCACTGATGTGATTATGTACCCTGTTTGTCAGGTATTTAGTTAATGGTTTCTTTATTGAATTCAACACATATGCACATATACAGTATATACCATGGATGCAAACCATACTGTTCACTCCTCCATTTGTAATGGAGAGATTAGATTTCAGAGGTGTTATCCTCTTAAAGAACAACAGTTTTAGGTTTAACACTAAATAATCAGAATTTTGAAAAAGGCCGATTGGACATTTAAGCTATTATCAGTGTTATTGACTGAACCTGATAGATGCTGGTGGAAAAATTACATTGTACATGAAGGAGATTTATTCTTCTTTGGTGGAACACAACACATGGTCCTGCTGACAATTGTATCTATAACTGCTCTGTATTTAGAGCTTAACAAGGTTATTTATTGCTGACAAACAGTAACATTAACCTCAATAAACATGGATGGATACAGCTATGTACGGACACTCCACCAGAGATACACATAGGAGTGCATCTCTGGGGGGCGGCTGTGGCTCATGATGATCCCTAGCTCCTCCAGTCCGAAGTATCTTTAGGCAAGATACTGAACCCCAAATCACTCCCAATGTGTGTGCATCTGTGAATGAATGAGTTAGAGAGCACTCATGTATAGAGTAAGTTCTGTATGAATGTGTGTGTGAATGGGTGAATGTGACATGTAGTGTGAAGGGCTTTGAGTGGTCAATCCGACTAGACAGGAGCTATGTAAGTACAGTCCATTTAGCATTTATCTTGTAGAACACAGGGTCAAAACACAATACTAACTGAACTTATATAAATCATGGTCACAACTACAAAACTAAGACTCAAAATGTGATGAAGCAGAACATTAGAGACCTATTCTCCCATTTTTTTGGCTGTTAGAGAAATATGTTACAATGTGTTAGACAGCCTCTCAGCTGTCCTGTGGCTACTCCCTTTACTTGTTTCCTTTCCTGCTGTTTTATTTTGTTTGTGTGCTGCATTATGTTTCAACAGCTTGAGAAACAGAAAAAATTTCAGACTTATTCATAATAAAAAATACCTGGAGTTGTCAGACAGGCGTAAGTAACAGCGAACTACATGTTTGAGCAGGCGGGCTGATGGTTCTTTGGACAGCTGGAGGACCATTTTACCCTGAAAAGAAGAAGAGTGTAAGACCAGAGAGATTAACTGAATATAAATATGCTGTATTACATAAAAATAATTAAGATAGTGACTTACGAGAATCATGGCAACGTGGGAAAAGCGCTCATATGTTTGACAGATGTAGGCCAGCCCTGTGTCATCTAGGAGAATCTTCTGTAGTATGAAGGTTGCAACCTGAAAAACAATTATTCCACATCCTTTTCAATTCTTTTCTCTTTTCCTATGACAATGCCACCAGTATCTTTTGTCAGTTGTCTCAAAATAATGTTCACTTAATCCAAAGAAAGAGAGAACACACTGAGGGTAAAATAAAAAAAATTAACTGAGCAGCCTACACAATTTTCCACATGTAATTCACTTATATAAAATTAGCCTAAATGTCTCTGGATATAATGCTACTGGAAACACTGGTAAGGAAAAAAGTCAGCTCAGAATACCGTTTTGGAGAGCTCACTGCCAGACTCCATGATCCGAAGGCACAAGGGAATGATCTCTGTGGTCAACAGGAAGTTGATCACTTCCTGCTCATCTGTTTTCACCAAAGCACCTATACAGCATTGACACATGGAACACATAAAGACATTATGTACAGAAGCATTACATTTCATTTGAAAAAACTAAGCAGAAAAGTAATAAACTGGAAATGTTACTTTTGTAAATGGGCTGTCATATGGGATTGGGATGATGTCTCTCTACGCTTTATTTTAATCTTTTACTGATAAATTATCAATGGAATAAGGATTTCTTACCAATGACTCCTAAGCTGGTGAGGCGGAGGTACTCAAATGGTCTCGTTTTACTCACTGTATGTAAGAATGGGTAGAGGAAGAGTGGGATGTGTGCAGCCAGGAAAGCTGACCTGAGAAGGACCAAACCACCCACATCATGATCAGGATTTGTTAGTCTGATGGCTTTCTTCATATTTGTTTTGCAGTTTTATGATCAACTCATTCCCTGGAAAATGTGCTGCTTCATTTTAGCTCACTGACTCCCACCATGCTACCAAACTTAATTATTGTCCATTAGTTGTCAAAACCAGCATTACAACCCTTGAAAGAATTCTGAATGTCCACCATACACAGGAGCTATGCTTAAGTATCCCATTAAACATGTCAACAAAGACAAATTTTCATGGTTGAACATGTACTCATTACTGAAGAGTATTGGTTCATGAATGACAGACAGAACACTGACACACCTGTCAAGGCACTATGGATATGAAAATTAGTTACCTTGTTTCTGGATGGGAGGCTACGCACTGGAGGAGTGCCAGGGCATTACATACTCTGTTCGACTGGTGTGCTGTTAGGGTGGGGGGGTTGATTGATGGGTAGATGTTGACAATTTCCTAGCAGTTACAGAGATGCAAGTTTTGGTTAAACATGAGCTGCATCTTAAGGGTGTTAAGAACCAGTTAAAAACTTATTAATTATGGAGAGTAGTCCATCATCATCAAAAGTGTTTAAGGTGCTTCATTTTCATTCTCTTTGTTCAGTGGAAAGAAAAATGATGTAAACCCTCTGGAATGATCTGATTTTCTACATCAATTGGTCATAAAAAAGTGATCTGACCTTCATCTTCAAGTCACAAGTACAGACAAACATATTGTGCTTAACCTAGTAACACAAACCATTATGCTTTTTCATGCCTTTGTTGAACATAAAAACAGCAGATGTTTCGTGTGAATAGCAAACTCAAAATGCCAGTGAGTGTTTTTATTAGGCAAAGTAGCGGTAACCCACACCTCCAGTCTGGTTTCACTGACTGGACTCCAGGTTTGTTTAATCCTGACCCCTGGTAGGTTCACATACTTTTTCTTACATACACTGCAAATGTTTGAATGATATTTTCAATATAGACAAAAACAACACAATGAATTGTGTGTTATTAGGTAAAACAGATTGTGTTTGTTCATTATTGTAACTTAGATAAAGACCAGAGTTTTGGGCACATTTAGTCAAGAAATACAAAGAATTTCAAAGGGTTCACTTACTTCTTGTCACTTTATATTCCTTGCCCACCCTGGCAGGACACCATCACATGTAACCTAAGACCTGTGCAAAATACTGCTCCAGCTCACCTGCAGCAAGGCTGCTATGGTGCCACAGGAGTGCCACAACATGGGGGCCAGGTCTGGTACTGACTCCCTCTTCTTGCTGAGCTCCAGGAGGGCGTTCTCCCTGGTCTCTGGACTGGACAGCTCATTGATCCACTGATAGATCTTTTCTCTATCCACTTGTGCCAGTGCTGTAGTTACAGCCTGCAGAAAATACAGAATATGTAGCTCCAGTACAACCTGTCTCTGACACAGAGACAATGTCCGGCTCATATCAGCAGCTGCTGCAGTCTGCATCTAGTGAACGCTAACATAAAATATACTTCTTAGGTAAACTCTGTCTAGTGCAGTCGACATGAACGTTAATCACCATTCTGATGTGGTTTGACTGTTATGCTTGTCACGTCTCCCACCACAATTATGTTTACATGACATTGAGGATGTGAGGGTGGGTGTAAACCCTACACCAAAAGTGATCACCAAAGTCTACCAGATGTATGGCAAGTGGGCCCCCAAAGGCTTTTCTGTACAGCTTTTTAAATGCTACCAGTTTACTTGAACGCTGAACTGTTTGGAGAGAATTAATTAATATCTCAGCAATATGAATATGGTTAGCATTAGACAGGCAGGCCAACCTGTAGACATTTAAGTTAGCTCACGCTAGCTAAGTAGCCAATATTAAAAGTTAACAGTCGTGTCTACTTACTGCTCCGGTGGCCAACATTACGTGCAGCGCTTGGATTAAATCTAGTAAAGCCTTTTTAA
The DNA here is from genome assembly GCF_001640805.2 of Lates calcarifer. Taxonomy (NCBI): domain Eukaryota; kingdom Metazoa; phylum Chordata; class Actinopteri; family Centropomidae; genus Lates; species Lates calcarifer. The sequence continues at coordinate 13,825,245 of NC_066854.1, forward strand.
AAGCTGTTTTACAAGAGTTTCAGTCTTTAGACGAACTGAAACAGAAGTACTCCTCTGAGATAATGATGATTTAAGGCTACATTGGCATCAAGCTGCTGTGCCAGCCGGAACAACTACAACACTTCCGGTGTACCCTTTTCAGATTAAAAGTACACGTTAGTGCTTAATCAGTAACCTGTGAGCTTAATCACAGGATGTCCATTATTTTTAGAGAAAAGGAATTGAATTCCGGCATGGTAGATGTTCTGAAATTAGTTTATGATATGCCCCTCAAAAGATGAATTTATCTCATTCTGTATAATACTGTTAATTCAATTACATAAAATAAAGAATGGTCATGTAAGGCTAGTCAAAATGCACGCCATGCTTTGTACGCTTTTATTGTTTTTGTTTTAATGGAGTTTAAACATTACATATTATTTTGTCACTTACAGTACTCAGTACTCAGGTGATCCTACAAGTCCTTGCTAAGAGCTTAGTCACTTTTAAGTCCATTGATACAAATACATCATTTCATGTTCCTCAATAAATCCTGCTACAACATCCATAAATGTAAAGGTAACTGTGCATGACAGTGTCTGCACTTCATGATACATCCTCAAGGCCACTAAATTGAACCCCTTAGGAAAATATAGTCTACACTAATGTACAACATCATCTTATACTATGTGACTAAAATACTATATTCAATCTATATTCAAGAGTAGATAAATTCCAGTTTGTGAGGAAACATTTTATTACAGCAAATTAAGAACATGCATGTATTTGTGTATATATATATATGTGTATAGTATGCTGTATACAGACACAATATCTGTATGATGTTTCTATTAAATTGTAGATTTCTTTAAAGGTGACATGGACCGCAAATTCAACTTTAAGTTTGGCTTTACATTCAGCACCAATGTTTGTTGACAAAATGTATAGACGACAACAAAAATAAGTGGGAGCTCAGGTGTGTAGCTGTGTGACATGATGATTCCTAATCCGGTTCCTCTGTGGACGAAAGAGAGTGACAAAAAATATTTCTCATTGCTACATTTATGATGATGATAATAATAATTACTATTCTATATAATCTATATTATATATAAGTTACACTTTAATAGCACAAAGAACAAACAAAACTGGACACCTTATTGATGCAACAAAGTAAAGGAAGATGTAAGAGCTTCTTCCAGCTCAAGTTTACAACACTGAAAATATTGGCTTCCCATCAAGAGCTGCTTTTACTGGTCTGAACTTTGTTTAGCTGATATCAAATGCAGCCGTCTTTACAGAGCTTTACATCTTTAAAGGGCTGAATTTTCTCCTGTTCTACTTACACACCTGCTTTCACTTGTAATTATCTAGCTTCCCCTCCCAATCACACACCTGTTCCTAGTTGCTTCATGCCAGTCACTATTTAAACCTAAATTTGTCTCATCATTCTCTTACTTTGTTGGACCATCTGCATGCGTGTGTGTATACATACATACATACATACATACATATACAGTACATGATCTTATTAGACTGTTACATATTGTGACATACATATTTCTCAACATAGTTTTGGATTTTAAAATATATCAAATAAGTAATTAATTATTATAAATAATATCAGATTTATAGAACATGTTCCGGTGGCTGCCTCTCGCTGCCTCCCTGTGTATCTTTGAGGAAGCTGCTCTATCTGCATAAAATGCATCAGTTTAAGGTTTGCCTCTGTTTCTCTCACCTAGCATCCTGAAAGGCCACCAGCCTGGATCACTGGGAACCTACCAATGTTCTGGAGGTCCCTAGTTGTGGAACCAGGATGGCATTCTGCACACAGAGTTACATTTAAATATTTTTAACTTGTTTTTTAACCATCTGAACACTGTCTGAATTAGAAATATTAGAAAGTGTTCTCCCATCACTGAAATGAAAATGCAAGATTTAAAAACAAGTAACTAACTTAGACTAAGTAGACTAGAGCAACTAGTCTAACTATAATTACTCCTGAATTCCCTGTAACCCTGTAAAATCCCAGCTGGATGCAAAAAGTATCTAGTGTACATTAAAGCTGTTGAATGAAATATAACCTATGTATCAGAACATAAACATAACCTGACCTGAAAAAGGGGTTCTTGAGGTCCAGGATGTTTCCAGATCTGAAACCTGATTGGTCAACTGTGGCTGTGATGTGGATGTCATAGCTCTGCCTGGAATGGGGAAAAGAAGATTTTTTTTTCTCTCAGACCTCTCTAGACCAGTTCTTACCCAAAAAGTAAAAGAGAGAGTAACAGTAACAATAATTAGTAATAATTCTGCCACTGCTTCTACAGTTGTGTCCTGTTTGATGTTTGTAGACACACATTTGGAGGTCCAGGCATGAGCACAGGTTGTACCTGTTGTTAGCAACCAGTAGAACAGTCCCAGACAGAGTTTGTCCCAGCTTGGCAAAGAGTGGCGTCTGAAACAAACATCTGACTTGATACCAGCGGGTCAGAGGCTCAGTGGGAGCTGTGGAGAGCCACACTGCTGACCTGCAGTAACAAGGGTGGAAGTGAGGGAGAGGGGTGGTGATTTATGTTACATCATTACACACTGAATTCAAGAAAATATTCTTTGTAGTGGCAGTCATGACATGACATAAACTGCTCAGAGGCAAACTGCTATGGAAAAGATTTCCATGAGTTTGCGGCCATAGCAGTTTGTTCAAATAATCGAATCCTCCACGTCTTTACCGTCTCAGTATATTAAAATCAATCAAAGCAGCACAATATTTCAAACTAGAGGAAAGATGGAGCTGTGTATCTCTTACTTGGATCCCAGATAAGCCACATCAAACCAGAAGGCAAGTCCATGAACCAGGCCAGACTGCAGCAGTGTAAACACAAAGGGAATCTCCATTCTGAAAGAAACACACAAGTAAATGCGTTCCTTGTCTCAGAAAGTTCTGCTGCTAGGCAGGGTGGTGAGTATTATTTACTCATGTCGTGTACTAGTAACTTATATTCAAATTTGACAATTTGTACTTTATTGCAGTACTTCCATTTTGTACTGCCTGGCACTCACACAATGTTTTATAGGGAAGTACAGTACAATTTACTGGACTACATTTATTTGACATAAAAACTGGTTATTCTGCACATAAGGATACTGCATATGGAATATATGATTAGATCACTATAAAGTACTGTATGTGGTATCATTACTTAAACTCAAATGAAAGGTCTCAGCACTTCCTCCACCAATCAACTATGATAACCTGTGCAAATCCTCTTCTTTAGCCTCCATGAAGTTGATGCAGTGCTTGACGGACCTGGCCATCAGGATCTGCACATCAAATGTGTCCTGATGAAAAAGACAACACTGAAGTTAAAAAAATAAGTTCTAGATGTTCTTTTTGCTCTACGTCCACCTATTTGGGGCATTTAGCTGACATTTTGAGCAGATGAAGCCAGAGGTCAAAATATATGTAGCAACTACCATTGTGATTAATGACCAGATAACTTTTCCACCTTTTCCCAAAACCAGTCTGGCAGCTGTCTCTTACTTCCTGTGCAGTTAGCCAATAAGCACATAAAAATTGTGAAGACATGTGACTGACTGCCATGCCAAACCACACCAAACCAAACATTCTGGAAACATATTCATCTCTTTACACACAATCCCCTAAATTTCAGCCTGATAATTTGCCATTTTTGGAAACTTTGAGATCTCCACTGTTGTTACAAACTAAATTCTGTTTAATTATATAACATGCACTTGTGATAGGATGCTGATATTGTGGTAAGGTTGTAGGTTTAATACATACAGTGAATGGAGGTTTTCTATACCTTACCACTATAGGTTGTCTGAAAAACTCGTCCACTGCAGCACTGTGAAGAGCACTCAGGTTAACACCATAGAAGCTTCTCTGCTGCCTGGAGAAAGAAAAATGAAGAGGAAATACTTAAGTAATTTACATAGTCAGCTGATCCAATCTTTGCTGTTGTGATTGCTGTAGCTTCTCTTAAATGTTCTTTGGATTACAGTATTCATGGAACAAGCACAGAGCTGCAATACATTACGTTGGTTGCAATTAATGATCTGTATTTCTTTTATTTTTAAGTTCTTGTCTGAAATGTAACAACTGTGGAACTAGTGGAGAGTTTTAATCTTTCACAATGATACATCAGTTAGGCAGAAATTGTATTTTTGAAACTTCCTCAGTTTTAGAAACTGAAAAAAAAATTAATGCAAGTCTATATGGGTACTTTAAAAGGCTTCAGACCTTCAGTGCTGCAGCTGTTATTAATATAAACAAGTTAACTTTCCCACATTGTCACTGCTTAAATAGTTTTAGTGAAAAAGTGAAAAACATCAGTTTAGAGTTTACCTTCATTCCTCAAGGCTGACTGAGCCTGACCTACACATAGTGGTGGAGCAGTGAAGGGCACAGACCATAGCAACATACACACTCATAGACACGCACACACACACACACACACACACACACATACGGGTGTGCTTGCATACACAAAGCGTATTCACAAACAAACTGCACAACAGAGGCTGTATTACAGAAATATGTCAAAAAGAAAGTATGGCAGAATACATAATCTAAAAATATTTTGTGGAATTAAATAAATTAATAAATTAGTATTAGTAGGGGTGTATGTACATCATCTTTATACTACCGGTCAAAAGTTTCATAACACCTCAATTTTTATTGAAGGTTAAGCAGCTTAGGTCTAATGAAAAATATTTTTTAAAAATCATGTGAATGTAAAAAAAAAATATGATGATGGGATTGAGAAACTGGTTCATTTCCAGCTTTTCCTGCTGCACTGGAACTGACTGAAGCCTTGAAAGTTAATACGAACAGTGTCTCAACTTTTGATGATGAAACAGAAACCCTCTGTCTGTACAAAGGCAGTGTTGGAACAAACTGTTTTACTACACCTTCTGATGCATTATTAGGACCATACTATAATGCAGAAAGTGATACTGTATACTGATATCAGAATGGTGAGAAAAAAAAATGGTGAGAACTAAGAGAGGAGGAGAGGGTGGTTGGTCAGAGGTTCATCCTACAGCAAGATCATGATAAAGGCAAAACATTAGAAGAACAGAACCAGACAAAGGCTTCACGTGATGAAGAGCAGCTCAGTCTCCAGACTTTAACCTCAGGCAGCTCAGTGAATATCTGCAGTGTGTTCAGCTGCTGAGTGAGTCAAAAACTTTTGAAAAAGATTGCATTTTTCCTTGTGTTTAAAACCTTAATTTAAGAATTAATCTCAAAATCATGAATTGTGACACTGAATTATGTAAATGCAAATAACAAGCCCAATCATGTTTCAAAGAAGAACAGCTTCTCAGAGAAAAAACACCATTTCTGGAAGAAAAATCTTGAATGTCTTTACTTTTAGTACAAATATCTAAACCCAAACGTATTGGCCTGCAAAAAGCCCCTATCAGTCAAATCTTAGTTGTTTTGTATGAGTCAGGACTGGACTGAACCAGAGCGTTTAACACCCAACAGGAAACATGCCTGACTGAGATCAAGGAATGAGAGAGCCTGTGTGTGTGTGCGTGTGTGAGAGAGAGAGAGAGAGAGAGAGGGTGGGGGGTGGGAGAGCCAGTGTGTTTGTGTTCTCATGCATGGATTTATGTCTGTGCATGCTTTGGTTTTGTGTGTGTGTGTGTTGAAATAGAGACCAAAAACTGGCTTGTGCATAGTGTTCAAAGTAGAGCTGCTCATCACTGAAAGGAGCCAGATGAATATCACCACAGGAGGGAAACATCAGACCTGGAAGAGGACACAGAAAATAAAGAAAAGACAGACTGACATTAAACATGAGAACTTAAGTGAGAGACACAGGCAGACACATACATTGACACTGGAAGACCCCAAAAATAAAATATTTCAAATTCAAAATGCAAGCATTGCCTAGGTATATAATACAAAATGAAATTCCATTCTGTATTAATTATTAATATTTAATGGTTGATAAATAGTGGACAGAGTTGTTTTGTCTTACACTACTTGAATATTTGGATTTGTAAAAACCTGGATCTTATTTTTGTCAATCATTTTTATCATGTAACTTGTCAAAAAAAACAAAACAAAAAGACCCAACTTGTAATAAACTAACATTATCCTATAAAATGACATTTCTCTACTCCTACCATTGGGTTTGAGCCATTTCTTGGCATACAGGAAGCTCTCCATGAGTCTCTCATTGAGCAGCATGTAACCTATTGGCTCAGAGATAATGATATCCACCATGTCAGGACAGCTGACATCCTCCACCTCCCCCTCTAGGACCCTGATCCGCTCAGACAGACTGTTACTCTGGACCAGGATCTGCACACGAGAAGAAAACATCTGTTGCATTAAATTGCACACTGTAGTGCCATGTAACTGCCGAAGATTCCTCACTTGCCTTCACAGGACTGTGACACATACAATACCAAGCATTGAGGAAATGTACATAAACTATCTGCTATACAACTAGAGATATCTACAGTACTGGACAAAATGTAACACTATTTCTTCCATTGTTGATGCTACTTCTACAGAGTTGCAAATTTAGAGGAGCTGATAAATAGGTCATAAATAGGTTTATTAGTTTCATTTTTGGTCATTTGCTGATTGCTTACTGCTCCTACTGCACACACACACCCGGGGGGCCACGACCAATGTCCTCCCTGCTCCTGAGTCAGCCATGTTCACCGCTGTGACAAATGTGCAAGCATGAAGAAGTGCAGGCGTGGACAAGGGTACTGGGTCTGAGGGCAGGCCATTGATAATCTGACAGATTTAGATCACTTTCTGGAACTTGGTCATCTGCCACAGCAGTGTCAGTCCTAGGTCACAAATGAAGCAACAGGTTGCAGTGAGATGACTAAAGAATATGCTTCACTTGGGCAGTGGCAACAGTTGAGAACCCAAAGATAAACTTGTTCTTGATAAAACTCTTGCTTATGAGTTCATTTTCTAAATATTGAATACTTGCAACTGTGTAGAGGCTTGTATGCAATTTCCACACATAGCCATTGACAATACTAGACAGATAGTAGTTCAATAACACTCTAAAGGCTGTTATAAACACAGATGAAAAGCCTGTAGGTCTCTCTAAATCATCATAATAAAATAATAATAAAACATTGAGAGTTGACATCAGAGTTCTCAAAACAGATAATAAAAGTATACACGTAAAGTAAGTGTTTAGATGTGTGTGTTTCCGAAAACAGAAACACACACACACATATATACACACATGCACGCACGCACGCACACACACACACACATATATATATATATTATTCTTATTTATTTATTTTCTGGCCATCTGTGGGCCATCTTGGTTTTAACACATTTGTGTTAGACTTACATTGACTGGCCAATGGGTGGCAGTGTATGGAACAACAATCTAGCCACCAGTGTGGTGGCTGATGTGCAATTCTACCATTAAAACCCATGCATATACAAGAGAGCAGCTTTTTATTAGCTGTCCACTGTAGTGACTATGCATGAAAGGGTTAAAAGTGCTGATGTTTTGGCAGAATCCATGTTGTGGTTACTGTGTGTGTGTTAATGGGGAAAATTTGATTTCTAAAAATAATGACAGCGCAATCTTCATCATATTGGATCTGTGGATATTCAGTATAAAAGGCATAAAAGGATATAATCCCTATATATCGGCCTTACTTCTGTTGTGTGTGTATCAGCATCTCCCTGCAGCCCCTATTCTAATGAACTGTGGGCCAGATGTCGCTGCAACCCATTAACTCCCTAGAATGCCACGCTCTGCATGTGATGTATGTACTGTGTGTGTGTGTGTGTGCTATCTAGTCATTGCTGTGGTTTCTCTTTAGGCTCTTGCAAAGCCAATACACACATAATGTGAGCTCACAGAGATTCAAATCTTGCTTGAAGTTTACAGAGACTCAAACAATGGTTTAATTTCTACAGAGAAGAAGACCAGTTGTAAAACCTGTGTGTGCAATTGTAATTAACTTTATCTTAAAGCAGACAATATCATAACAAAGACAGAGGACAGATGACTTAAACGTGCTGACCTTTGTATACTTGGCCATGGGGCTGGACTCAACAGCATAAACTCTGGTAGCTCCAGCCTGGACAGCAAAGAAAGACAGAATACCAGAACCACAACACACATCCAGAACCACCTACAGAGACAGGAAGAGAGAGAGAGATCAGGTCACATCGCTGTCAACTTGCAATGATGACACAACAACACACAAATATATGCATGACTGGATTTTCTTATGTCTTTATATCCCAAAATGTTCTGCAGGACATGTGACAAAAGTCCTTGCAGGATTTGAACCAGAGGTGTTGCTGATATATGGTGTTACGCAGACCACCAGGTCACTATGATATTGCCATCATTTGCCACTTTATTTTTTCCTTAAATCCAACTATCCATGTACGTTTACTTCTCATAGAACATGCATCTTATATGATGACAGCATAAATATCTTCAACGGTTTTTGAAGGGTAAATATAAATCTATAATTTGAGTCTTGATTTTTGTCATTTGGCATTGGGATCTCTGGATTCTGGAGGCCAGCTCAACACCTTGGGCTCTTTGTCGTGTTCCTTGAGATGTTTCTGAGCAGTTTTTGTGGTGTGGTGGGAACATTATCCTGCTGGGGGAGGCCCCTGACGTTGGGGAGTGTTGTTGCCATTGGAGGGGTGTGTGCTTGGTTTGTGACAATATTTAGGTGGGTGGTACGTGACAAAGTAATGTGCAAATGAATGTTAGGACCAAAGGTTCCTCAGCAGAACATTGTGTTATAACGAGATAATCGATTTTATTCACTTCATCCACCAGTGGTCATAATGTTATGGCTGATCGATGTATATGTATAACAGTGACACTGCAGTCACAGTATGTTGGAAACAAGCCAGCAGTTTATCCAGATTATCTTAACTGTTTGTAGATCACACTGAATAAAGTGAGTACAAAAAGTGTGATGATGAAGTGTGAATCAATGGGAACTGTGACAGTGTCTTAGTAAAGTGTTAGTAAAATGTTGGACAAACATGTGCCACCAGAGCAGTTTCAGTGCTCCTTGGCATTTATTCCCTCATTTTTTGGTTGAGTTGACATTTTAATACAACACTTAAAAAATCATATTATATTGTACTTACTACATTACTATGCTACTACATTATGTAACTGTACACCCCTGTTATTGACAAGAATAAGCAATGTCTTCATGAAAAGCAATTTGTGTCTCCTGTGCTGTCACCTTGTCTTTGAAGTCAGTCTCATTGACTAATATGGCTCTCTGATAGGTGGTTGTCCTAAGGTAGTCCTGAAGCAAGCTCCTCTGCTGGGAAAGACAGCTGTGGAACTACACACACAACAACCAACTGTTTGCATTTCTTCTTTGTAATTCTTTCTCAAATGCACAAAAGAGTTACTGAGGGTCTTACTTGATAGCCCTGTGTAGGGAGATGTGTTGTAGAAAGTGCTTGGCTCTCTGCATCCTCACTTCCTCTCATATCTTTTTCTGTGCAAACTTTCATGATCTCTTCATCATTCCCTCTTTTCAATAACTGCTGGAAGTTCTTCATATCTGGAGGACCAAAGAGGACAAGACTACATAGGTGATCTCCTGACACAGTAACCAATCCTTACAACTATGAGCACTATCTACTGTATGTTACCATATACTGCACAAACCAGCTGGACTTTTGAACTGCAGCAGAAGACTCAGCTTGTCGATGGAGAGCAGGAAAGATTGACCTCCAACCTGGCAACAATCCATCTCTTTGGAAACAGTAAACTGGAAGACCGATGCTCTGTTGCCTAAAACACATTGAGATGGAAGGAGGCTAAAATAGAAAACTATCCACCACTTGTTCAGAGCAAAATATGATCAACTATGGATCAGATTACTGTCAAACTGGGCACAGTATTTAGGGTTACAAGACGATGATTCTTTAAGTTCTTGGTGACTCCCCCTGACTTTCCTTTTAAATAACACATGCCAACATTTCCATTTGAACATGAGAAACTCAAATAAAACAGACTGTCATGAAATTTATTAGGTGCATTCATGCCCCCAAGAGGAGGATGAACAACAAACACTTCTGTTTCTACTACTGTTAAGGGTGTATAAATACATTTTTCATTGTAATATGTTACAGACATAGGGGAACCACAAAACTATCCTCAACTCTTTGGTCGTGTCATAATTTTTTTCTATACAATAGGAAATATTGACAATATATTTTACTTCACCACATCCATAGTTTTCAGTATAGTTCTATGGTGATACTTACTAGTTACTTTGCCGATGAAGTATTATACATATACATAATCTTATTAATTAATCTTATTTAGTTACCAAGTTATTTTGGACTATTCTTAAATTCTTGAAAATCTTTCTGAAGATATATCTGCACTTACTATTATTAAAAATCAGCTTTCTCAATTTTCTGAAGTTTCCAAAAACTTTGTTTTACCGCACTATAGTGCTGAAATCTGCCTCTCCCTTTCTTTCAAGGTCAAGAAAATTCTTGGAACAAGTTTGTGTATAATTAGTACAAGATCATTGAATAAGTAATTGGTAATTAATATGTAGACTTTTTTCTTTTTTTCCATTTTAGCCATAATTCTATAAAATATGATACACTGTAATGTATTGAACTAACAGTAGTTACTTCCTCAGGATTATCTAAACACCGTACTTTTGCCTCACAGTGTTTCTGCTACTTTTGTATTGTACTGTAATTTAAAAAGTGTACAATAAAATATTGTCCATGTACAAAACAAGAGGAGAAGCCTTGTACCAGGTTTTAGCAATTGTTAATTTCCACCTGCAGTCCCAGGAAGATGTAACAATAAATTAATGACAGAAAAAGATGCAAATGGAGTACAAAACACCAGGTCATAAAATATATCAAACATTACATGTGTGTGTACTCCTCCAGCACTCACCATCCTGCACAGTGAGCTGCTGAGCCTCCAGTCCTGTGGTGAGGAGCAGAGTGAGCTCTTGCTCAGCTCCCTGTCTGCACACACTGACTTGTTGCTCTCTGCGTACCTCCTCCTGGACCTGCACCTCCTTCAAAACACACCCAGACCACAACTTTTCATCTTAAACCAGCTCTGAATGACAAATCAGTCAGCCTTTAAAGGAGCTATATGAGGTATAGCTATTAAATAATGAGACTAATGGTTTAATACAACAGTTGTCAGACAGTTGTCTCAGAACCTATGTCTTCTGACACAGACTCAAAACATGTTCCTTTGCGCACATATTTGATCTTAAGAAAAAGGTAAAAGTCACACGGTGCTAGATGGGGTGACAGATGGGGTGTCCACCCCTATTCTACGGAAAAAAAGCAAATGTACTCTTGAGTTGCCTCCTGAGGTGCAGAATGGTATTATGAGATGGGGCAGGGCTAGCTGGTTAACATGCTAATTTCAGAAGATATCTCTCCAAAACACTACATAGCAGTTTTTGACACATCAAAACCATTATTTCTTCACATTGTGTTGATAATTTAAATACATAACTATAAATACCTAAATTACCTAAATATGCCTCCTTTAAACTGCATTATCCGTATCAGTATTATCACATTATCTGTGATGGATTATCAACAGTCAATCAAAAGTAGTTTTGTCTTCAACTAAATAGTTTTGCCTAAAATTCCAGTTAATGCATTTCTTCCATAACAGCAACAGCGTCAAACTTACTGATTACCATTTAGTAAATGTCAGATAAATGCAAATACACAATATGCAAAAAATAGAATCTACATGTGATGGAGGGGGAACATTAGACTAAAGTGATAAAGTGATATACTGACACACTTTTCCCTGAGAAAACATATTTGTAGATACTGTTCTGCATTTCAAGCTTTGCAAATTCACAACACCACAATAGCATAATGAAAGAATGTAGCTTTCAGAGTGAGCACTGGACAGAAACTCAGGCATAGCTCCACTGTTTGGATAGTAAGTAACCCAACATGTCATTAGAGAAACATATTACTAGCCAAAGGTTCATGTAATCATACCCAGTAACCATGTGTAAATGCACACAAGGCACTGGATTACTGCGAGAAAGATCAGTACCCAGCAAACATTGGTGAAGTTATATTTGGTTAGTTTTTATGGGTGAATCTGACATCTGGAATTTGTCCCTTTGGACTATCAGTGACCATATGTTTCCTTTTTTCCCCTCCAGTGTATGAATATTTTATGATTCACTGTTTTGTACGAGTGAAGGTTTCTCTTGGCAAAATCTATTACGGCTACTAGAAATCAATCTCACATCACATTTAGACAACCATGTTTCATGTTAACCAGACAATTAAAAAATCAAGCTCCTGACACAAGTGGGGGATAATTTCACTAATTTAGGGTATGTAAACACAACACATGTTATGTTCTGCCTTTGGATCAGCGTGGCATTGTTTTCTGAGAAGAATTTGTCTACTATGATAATTGCATTAAACATGATCAGGTTTATCCTTAAGTTGGACAATTTAGTACAACAGAACTTAGATGAAACCAGAAGAGTATATGTGAGTGCGCCATCTGCAGCCTCCAGTATTACCTTCTTATGTGTCTCCATGTGCTCCTCCTCAGCCATCACCTCCTCCTGCAGAGTGAAGACCCTAACAGAGAAAGTCAATGATTCTTCACTTCTCTCCTCCATTCTTCTGTGTGAAAGCAAGCTGCTCTTTGAGAAGAAAGGAAAGAACCAAAGGGAGGAGGTGATGAAGAGGGGATGGAGGAAAGGGGGAGGGGAGACAGAGGAAGAAATACAGGGGAAAATAGGAAGAAAAGTAAGGGATAGAAGTTAACGCTGGTAGAAAATGAAAAATCCAGGGCTAAATAGGAAGAAAAGTAAGGGATAGAAGTTAACTCTGACTTAACATTTTTGATGGTCTTATATCAACATATATGGTAAGAAAGGTTCTAACACAAGTAACCCAGTAACTTTGATTTTCAAGTTCTAAGCATCGGGAAAAGAGGTGAAGTTTGTCCCACCGGCTATGGTCTATGGGTCTTCAAAATCATTAGAAATCATCCTTTGACGATGGCTACCAATACCAAATATTATGGCAATCTGGACATTAATAGAGCAAATATATGACAAGTACATAGCAATACCAGACAACTACATACACACACACACAAATCCACACACAGTTAGCTTTAAAGGCATCTGTCATTGACATAATGCATTTTCTAGCCCCTAACCCCAACCTTTATCATCACAACTGAATGCCTAACCCTAACCTTACCCTAACCCTGACATAAACCAAATTCTGCCCCTAACTTAAGCCTTAACCCTCAAACAGCTCCTGAAATTTGTGAGATCCAACATTTTGATCCCCACTAAGCTGTCAGACCTCAGAAGAATAGTGTGCTCCCCACAAATATCAGGGGGATACATTTCTCATTAGAGAAAGGGCTACTTTTATATCACAGTAAATATGAGAAATCAGAAAGTCACATGTAGTTCACCTCCACAATATCAACTATACAGTTGTAAACCATGTAGATGATGTTTTTCATTCTGCTTTAGAAATCATGGTTGCAGATTGCATCAGTCAGAATATTTACAGTACCCACACTCCCTCTGGTGGATGACTAGCATCACTGCAAGAAGACACAAGTACTTTTAAACCCATCCAATTGTACAACAAATGTAAAATGATGTCTGCATTGATTCAACATGACTTGCAGCACACTTTGCAAAGAAGGTAACACATCTGTCTAACAGCTATTTCACGTTGTGAATAATGTTTTAAAAAAAGTCACATAAAAAATCACTTGACTCAAAAACCAAAACTGACATCATAAAAGAAGATTGTGTTTTGAGTTTCAGTGCCCCTTGATTGAGCTGTGAATACAAAGATATGCATCAGGGTGTCAAGAAAGAACCTTGAAGGAGGTTAATAAAGGGATTAACTCATAGCAAAGCCCCAACGGTGCATATATTAAATAAACTGGAGTTACAGCATCCCTTTTTTGCAGCATCTGCCAAGACCAGGTTTAATGTATGTCCTCCACAGGGGACATACCTCTCCTTCATGTTTGCTACATTATTGTATGACTGACCCCTGCAATCTTGGAAATCTAGAACCTCTGATCACTAGACATCATCCTCCACAATGTGCAGGATGGTGGATAATTATTCTTGGTGGCTGATGTCAGGGATGCAGTCAAGAATGATAAATATTTTTGAGATGTAAATTTTTGAAACAATTTTACCCATCAGTTTACCAATGATCAACTGTTCATTTTGTATGTACTTTCCTAGATAGTGAGTGTGTATGGATGTGTTTCGTCATCCTTGATTGCTGCTGCTGCATAATGGGATTAGATTATTTGGCCAGAAATCTGATTTACTTCTTTCTAAAAGTTTCCATTGTTTGGATCAGCCTTCAGCCTGGAGAGCCCCTGAATACAAGATTTCTTTCAGTGAGTGACGGAATGATTGCAATGTGTCCTTTTCCTTACTAAAGGATTTTCCCTAAACTTGAAGGGTCATAATCGTCCCATTTCAGTTCTAAAACCATCTATGCTGACAGCAGGACACAGAGCAGGATTAACCGGAGGACCCCCGGATTCAGATATGGCTCTCTATTTCATGACTGGTCCATGGTTCAGGGGAAGTGGTTCAATTAACTTACTGTTGCTCTCTTGTTCCTACTCTCCTCCAGGGCCTGGGTCCTCTTCAGCTGCTTTACCCTTCTTCTTTGAGACCTGTATCTTCTGTGGAGAGACGATTTTTATTGAAGGGAATGAAATATTGTGTACTCTGAAACAGTATACCACAAAAAAATTAACTTGCATTGGCCTATAATGCAACCATAGCCCAAAAAATCCCTAAAACAGAAACAGACTCAGTAGTAAGTAGCCCCACCCCTCTCTGATCACTTCAAAAAAATTGTTTGATGCGAGTGTTTCTAGGAGGCTGGTGAGAACGTTGCTTAGATGGCTTCATGAAGAGCATCCACGGTCTGTAACTGACATCCGTTTTTGTAAACTTTCCTTGCCATCCATCCCCAAACATTCTCAATGGGATTTAGATCAAGGGAACATGCAGGATGGTCCGAAAGAGTGATGTTATTCTCCTGGAGGAAATCCCTCGTCAGGCCAGCATTGTGAATTGCAGCATTGCCCTGTTGAAAGACCGAGTCATCACAGCACAGACGAGGGTCCTCAGTCAAGGGGGATGCCAATCAACATCTCCACACAGCCAGCCATGGTTTGACGCCCCCTGCACAACCTGAAGCTCCATTGTTCCATTGAAGGAAAAAGCACCCCAGATCATGATGGACCCTACTCCATGTGCCATGTAGATAACATCTCCAGTGGAATCTCCTTGTCATACCAGTAACATTGGAAGCCATCAGGACCATCCAGTTTTGGACCATTTTGAGTCTACCACTTGACTTTTTGTCCCATAACCCTCAGGATCTTTTAAGAAATTTCAAATAGCTGTCTTTTTGTGTCCATCCTCAGCAATGGCACGTTGCGAGAGGCCTTGCTTGTGCAGCTCAACACTCCTGCCACATTCAAGGACAGAAAGGCTTTTTGCCCTTGCCATGAGGTGGTCATGACAGTGTGAATGCCTGAAAGAAAATAACATGAAAGCCAGATTTATTTTATTTTATTTATTTATTCATTGTCTCTTGCTCCTGTTTCTTCTCTTCTCTTAACCTGGTAATGATCCATCAGTGCAAAATGTGAATACGTACACTTTTTCCCCCAAAATGTCATGAGGTCAAGGAAAGATTCAGTTCTTATTATGTCTGCCATTTAGATACTTCTAGGTCATTTCATACAGTTGATTTTGTGGTCTTCTTTTAATTAATCTCTCCCTCATGTCCCTTATCCATGCAGGTTTGGTCATGTCAACAACTGCCCTATGCTGAAACTTGGTTGTGAGTGGCTAATAAGCCTAGTCCTGGAACATGCACACAGCATACTCTCATATACACCCCAAATGACATCATGTAGTGCGCACAGAGAGGACCAGTAAAGAGACTGAAAGGGCCAGTAAAAACTTCATGGAACTTTTGATGTGGAAAAGTACTAAGCATATGATATTTTATAAGGCACAATTGTACAAGTACAACACAAATGTTCAAGATTATTAATCATATGAGAATTTCCAATACAATTTCCCCCTTTGAGCATTCTATGCTCACTAATTACCATTACTCAAATCACTATTATTCATTAACCTTAAGATTCAATTAGGATGATTCAAACAAGAGTACATTACCAAGTTACCAAGTTAACTTTTTTACCAAGTTAAAAATAGCATTGAAGAAATTTTTTATGCAAATTACTCGAAATGAGTGTGAAAATTACTATTGAAGAATATCAAATCAAAACATTCTCTTTTATTCTGATCATTAGCTCATCATCATTATGAAAAATACAGTGCATCAGAGTTGATTTTCTTTTTCTCATTAAATGCATCATTGTTTCTTTCAAACAACTTCAGTGTCATCAAACTGAAATTGCCAAATAACATGTGTCATGTTCCAGAATCTAGCAGTTGAACCTCTGTAGTTCACAATGCTGATGCTACACTTCTTCACGCTCTCAGTCATGTCTCCCACAACTCTCTCTGTATAGGGAGCACTCAGGGTGAAGGTTACCATTACCCATAGGACCTTTCTGAGTCAGTTAAAGAGTTGAAAAGTAAGCTACAGGTCTCTGTTGCCCCCCATGTTCTTGTGTAAGTCATGTATTCCTCCCCCCACTCATCAACAGTCTGTGTGGATGAAGTTGTGCAATCATTCAGAGTGGGAGGAGATTGCAAAGCCAATTTCAAGTTAAGGAAAGCTTTCTCTGTTTCCATGTTACCTTATCTCTGGCTGTGAGGCCTTTCCCATGAGCAATTGCAGCCAATGGTGCCTCGATTTCAGCATAGTTAGGGATCCATTGTCTGTAGTATGATGTCATTGCCTAAAAACTCATAACCTGTTTCTTTGTCTCTGGTTGTGGAATGTTTTGGATGGCTTCACTGTGTTTGGGTGAGAGGGTTTGCCCTTTGCTGTGATCACATGACCCAACAAAATATGCTTTTTCTTTCCCCAAGACAAAATGTAATTTAGACAGACTGGCTTTGTGACCATCATCAGCTAAATGATTTAGCAAAGCAAGTGTGAATTTGGAACATTTGGAGTGTGCGTGTGGACTGCTGCATTTGCTGCTTGCAGAACCTGAACAAATCTCCATTCATCAGGCTGTCCAGAATACCTTGATTTTTTTTTCACAGGAAAATTTGGTGTTGGAACAGGAAATTTTTCCACATGGGATGATCACTTTAGCTTTAAGTAGAGATTCAAACACTGGTTTAATGCTGTCAACTGCTTCATTCTTTTCAATCGATATTGATTTTTGCATGGCCTGTACGAGAATTTTGGTGTGATCACAAATGGTTTGGCGCCTTTGATCAATCCTACATCATATTTGTGTTTTGCCCACAAACAAGATGGCACCTGATTTAACTCAGGAATTTTAGAATGTCGTTTACAAAATTGTAACGTTAATGATACAAATCAATTTTTTTTTTTTAAGTTGTGTCTGTGTCTGAAATGAGCTCAACAGTTCTTACCACAGTCACCACAGTAAAAAACCTTTTCTGGTGCACCTTTAAATGCAAATGGAGTCAATACCAGGGTCTGATGTTGCTTTCCACCCCGATGCCTCCTTACATGTTTTTGTCCAAGGTCCCAAATCCTCCCACCTCTTGTTTTTGGGTTTGACCAGTGAAATATGGTTATCGGAGCGGGATCGGAGTGTGGCATCTTGAACAGATAAACACATCTCTGTGTTGTTATAATGTCTGTGTGTGAAGTGCCTGTAGTGAGTATCTTGGCCTCCTGTACCAGTGTGCTGTTGACAGAGTTGAGTGCAGTGCCTGGAATTCTTCACTGATAAGCATGTATCAGGTCTTCTTTGCTGTACTTTATGAAAGAATCCTGTTTTAGAAACTCTAGTCACAGCAACGCCATGTGGAGTGAAAACCACTGCAATATCTAGGCATTGTGTGTTTTGGCATTTTTCTAAATGCATCGTGTGTGTTGCATGGCTTGCAAAAGGAGCTGTTGTGTGTTATATGTCTCTTTCTGTGTGTGTGTGTGTGTGCACTCCCACTTATCTGTTGTTTGGTGATTTTGGTCTCTTGGTAAATGCGTCAGAACCAGATGCATCCCTCACTGGCCCCAGCTCCACCACTAGTCAATCAGCCTTGTCCTCATGTCCCTGTTGTCAGGACACTCTTTGGCCCAGTGCCTCATCTTGCTGCACTTGAAGCAGGCGTCTGATCCCCCACAGCCTCTTCCTCTTCCCCCACGTCCTCTCTCATCCAGGAACCTTTCTCTGGCTTGATGCCGTTGATAAAAGGGTCTCACAGGTGCGCTCCCCAGGGGATTATTGGGGCCCGTCCCCTGCTGGCACCTGTGGTCGTTGTTCGGGCTTTAGTACTACTATTATTTTTGTATTATTATTTTCTTCACTTACTTGATTATTATTATTTTTTTAAAGAAATTTTTAATTAATTAATCTTTTTTTATTATTATTTTAAGAATTTTAGGATTTACTATTTCTGAGGTGGTTGTAGGGACCCTGGATTTCATCAGTCAGTTTCCAATTATAATTTTACTCTTTTACACTCCTCACTTTTTTTTTTTGTGCGCGAAGTTAAAAATTACCAAGTCAGAATGAGTTTCCAAACATTTTTGTGAATAATCAATTACTGTACCAATGCATTACATTTCTATAGCGCTCTTCCCTGGTCCTTCCCTGGACCTGAAGCTTCTTTGATTCTACAGCGGTTTTCCAATACCTGCCCTGTTGACATGTCTCTCACAATCCCCAAAGCGGCGAGAATCTTTTTTTTCCAGAATTCACTTACCAGAAAAACAAGGTTGTTTGCCCCCCAGCCCCCCAAATAAAAGGGATTCGCTGATCATCGCGGTGAGCGGGCCCCGGTACTCAGGCATCAAGCCCTCACATCTCCACCCTCTTTTATGGGGAGGTTGAGGTTAGAGTTCCAGACTCTAGCTGTGCACAGTCTCCACCTGCAGCCCTGAGTCCCCGGTGCCGTCTCACACGAGTGATCCCACTTCTGACACCAAAATTGTCATGGGAATCTTCTGTTTAATAAAGCACAGCATCAACGGTTGTCTTTCTGTAGATTTAATTCTTATGTTTGCAAACTAACTAACTGCACTCCTGAAGCATGAGACGCACAATGAGTACTGAGTACAACAGATTATAGGTTAAATGGAAAAGAAACAAGGTTATGTCCGGAGACAAAAAGGAAAACATCTTCTGGAAACAACAGTGCAGCTCTGAGAGAAAGGCGTCAGATATTATATAGCTATGCAGCCCTGTATCAGGCCCCGTCCTTGATGGGGCGAGGTGCCCTATCAGCTTATTGACATGTGGAAAAGTACTAAGCATATGATATTTCATAAGGCACAATTGTACAGGTACAACACAAATGTTCAAGATTATTAATAAATCACAATTATTATGAATCATATGAGAATTTCCAATACATCAAAGCAGTTATATCTTGGTGGTCAGTACTCTGTAACATCACAATTGTATGTGTTCAGTACTTTGTGACAGTACAGTTGTTTGTGCCCAGTATTTTGTGACATCACAATTTCATGTAGTGCTTGGAGTACGTACTTTGTGACATCACAATTGTATGTGTTCAGTTAAAGCGGTTATGTCTTGGTTGTCAGTACTTTGTGACATCACACTTGGCTGTGGTCAATAAAAGCAAACTGTGATGTCACAGTTGTATGTGGTCAGTGCTTTGTGACATCACACTTAGTTGTGGCCAGTACTTTGTGACATCACAATTTTATGTAGTGGTTGAGTACATACTTTGTGACATCACAATTGTATGTGTTCAGTTAAAGCGGTTATGTCTTGGTTGTCAGTACTTTGTGACATCACACTTGGCTGTGGTCAATAAAAGCAAACTGTGATGTCACAGTTGTATGTGGTCAGTGCTTTGTGACATCACACTTAGTTGTGGCCAGTACTTTGTGACATCGCAATTTTATGTAGTGGTTGAGTACATACTTTGTGACATCACAACTGTATGTGGTCAGTACTTTGTGACAGTACAGTTGATTTGGTGAGTACTTTGTGACATCACAGTTAGTTGTGGTCTGTACTTTGTGACAGTACAGTTGTGTGTTCTCAGTACTTTGTGACATCACACTTAGCTGTAGTCAATAAAAGGAAACTGTGATGTCACAGTTGTCTGTGGTCAGTACTTTGTGACATCGCAATTGGTTGTGGTGAGTACTTTGTGACAGTACAGTTGTTTGTGCTCAGTACTTTGTGACATCGCAGTTGGTTGTGGTGAGTACTTTGTGACATCACACTTGGTTGTGGTCAATAAAACTGTGATGTCACAGTTGTTTGTGGTGAGTACTTTGTGATATTGCAGTTGGATAAGGAGTGTACTTTGTCACATCGCAGTTGGTTGTGTCAGTACTTTGTGACATCACACTCGGTTGTGGTCAATAAAAGCAAACTGATTTCACAGTTGTTTGTGGTCAGTACTTTGTGACAGTACAGGTGTTTGTCCTCAGTACTTTGTGACATCACAATTGTATGTGTTCTGTTAAAGCAGTGATGTCTCGGTTGTCAGTACTTTGTGATATCACAATTGTATGTGTTCTGTTAAAGCAGTGATGTCTCGGTTGTCAGTACTTTGTGATATCAAACTTGGTTGTGGTCAATAAAAGCAAACTGTGATGTCACAGTTGTTTGTGGTCAGTATTTTGTGACATTGCAGGTGGATGTGGTGAGTACTTTGTGACATCACACTTGGTTGTGGTGAGAACTTTGTGACATCACACTTGGTTGTGGTTAATAAAAGCAAACTGTGATTTCACAGTTGTTTGTGGTCAGTACATTGCGACATCACACTTGGTTGAGGTCAGTACTTTGTGTCAGTACAGTTGTTTGTGCTCAGTACTTTGTGACATCACAATTGTATGTGTTCACTTAAAGCAGTTATATACCAGTTGTCAGTACTTTGTGACATCACACTTGGTTGTGGTCAATAAAAGCAAATTATGATGTCACAGTTGTATGTGGTGAGTACTTTGTGACATCACACTTAGTTGTGGTCAGTACTTTGTGACAGTTCAGTTGTTTGTGCTCAGTACTTTGTGACATCACAATTGTATGTGTTCAGTTAAAGCAGTAATGTCTCGGTTGTCAGTACTTTGTGACATCACACTTGGTTGTGGTTAATAAAAGCAAACTGTGGTGTCACAGTTGTTTTTGGTCAGCACTTGGTGACATCGTAGTTGGTTGTGGTGAGTACTTTTTGACATCACAGGTGTATGTGGTCAGTACTTTGTGACAATTACATTTTTTTGTGGTGTGTACTTTTTGACATCACACTTAGTTGTCATCAGTACTTTGTGACATTACACTTGTTTGTGCTCAGTACTTTGTGACATCACAATTGTATGTAGAGGTTGGAGTACGTACTTTGTGACATCACAATTGTATGTGGTCTGTACTTTGTGACATCCCAATTGTATATGTTCAGTTAAAGCAGTTATTTCTCGGTTGTCAGTACTTTGTGACATCACACTTGGCTGTGGTGAGTAAAAGCAAACTGTGATGTCACAGTTGTATGTGATCAGTACTTTGTGACATCACACTTAGTTGTGGTCACAATTGTATGTGCTCAGTATTTTGTGACATCACAATTGTATGTGTTCACTTAAAGCAGTTATGTCTCGGTTGTCAGTACGTTGTGACATCACACTTGGTTGTGGTCAATTAAAGCAAACTGTGATGTCACAGTTGTATGTG
Source organism: Lates calcarifer (assembly GCF_001640805.2). Lineage (NCBI taxonomy): Eukaryota > Metazoa > Chordata > Actinopteri > Centropomidae > Lates > Lates calcarifer. The sequence goes on from NC_066854.1 coordinate 13,847,093, forward strand.
GTAAGTATTTTGTGACATCACACTTAGTTGTGGTTAGTACTTTGTGACATCACAATTGTATGTGCTCAGTACTTTGTGACAGTAGAGTTGTTTGTGGTGACTACTTTGTGACATCACATTTAGTTGTGGCCAGTACTTTGTGACAGTTCAATTGTTTGTGATGAGTACTTTGTGACATCACACGTTGTTGTGGTCAGTACTTTGTGACAGTACAGTTGTTTGTACTCAGTGCTTTGTGACATCAGAAGTGTATGCAGTGGTTGTAGTACGTACTTTGTGACATCACAATGGTATGTGGTCAGTACTTTGTGACATCACACGTTTTTGTGGTCAGTACTTTGTAATCATGCTCCATCACAATTGTATGTGTGAGTCAGTACTTTGTGCCAGTACAGTTGTCTGTGGTCAGTACTTTGTGACATCACACTTCGTTGTGCCCAGTACTTTGTGACAGAACAGTTGTTTGTGCTGAGTACTTTGTGACATCACAATTGTATGTAGTGGTTGTAGTGCGTATTTCAGATTTCAAAAAACACAAAGTAAAATAAATCTTTTTCTTCTGGAGTTGTGAGGACTGGCCGCTGTTGACGGGCAGATTTGGATTTTTAAATGGAGCACTTTTCACAGCTCTAAGTCTCTAAGTAAATTAAAACCAGCTCAGCATTATACAGTCTTGTTAACAGGGGCTCTTGGAATTTTATTTTTCCAATTTGAATTCACTTTTGTCTGTTGACATATTTACATTTAATAATAAAATGCCAATATATTAAAATGTTAATAGAATAACTATATTCTATGAACATGCTATTTACTATTTATGCAACAAGCAATGCCAGTAAAGCTACATAACACTGCTTTTAAGTTTACTATCATGTTTGACAAAAAGAAGCATCAGTTTACAGTACTAAAAAATAAAAAGATAATTTATTTCAATATCAATACAATATTTCTGACTCATTTTCTATTGACTGACTAATTTGGAATTAATATTTTGAAGTAAGAAGTAAATTATTCTTACCTGATTACTGTACTCATCGTTTTGAAGTGTGACTGCAAGGCCTCTAAACTCTCTACTTTCTTACAGTGCAGATGCTCTGCTGTCGATTCACATTAAATACATTTCTTGACCAAGTCCAATGATATTAATTTATCTGTATTTTTTACAATGAATTGTACAATCTCCTCTATCAGCAATCCAACTAGTCCACCCTCTAAACCCTATTTATTGCAAATACATTTTAGATTTGCCTGTGTAACGCTTTGAGACCATGCCAGTATTCACTAATGTCATGTGAAATGTCGTAAGATGAAAGACTCAACGCAACAGATAACACCATAACTGTTTTATTAAACAGAACATTTTTCTGCCAGAAGCCCTGCCATTGCTGCAGGTGCAGCCTGTTCAACTCTTGTTACATTATTAACATAAGAAAACAGTTGTTTTTTTTTTTACACCAGTTAAAATTGTAACGCGTGTAAATCACAAACACAAATATTAATTTTCACTGAGGGCAACCTTTACATTCTGTAAATATTACACATTACACCTGTTGTACTCCAACTGCATGTGTCACATAATTGATCATAACTGTGTGATCAAACCTGTGGTGCAAGTTGTACAAGTTTAATCAGTTTAAGGTGAGAAATAACTTGAAGATTGCAGGCTCCCCAGCACCTTTAAGGCAACAGTGTAACAACATGGGAACAAACAAAGCAAATAAAAGAGGTATGAACTGAACTGTTGCTCAGGAGAAGTGGTATACACTTAGTACACAACATTCTGAACTGAACTGTACTACTTTTGTTGCCTTTTTTGTGCTTTAATTGAATTGTACTCCTGGTTCTGTCTTTCCAACTGCGTCTCCTTAGCACAGGTTCTGCCTCCAGTGCCTTGATGCACTGCTCTTTACCCGGCACTTGTCGCAGTGTTATGAACTGGCCAAGCTGTCGCCACACTGCTGCTTTTTCTCCTGCACTCCAAGGCCTACGATTGCATATTTTGGCCTGAGGAGATCTGAATCTGAAGCAGAGATCATAAATGACATCCTCAGTAGTGACAAATCATTCAAGTCGCAATATATGGGTGTTTTTTTCTATATTTTCCTCAACATTTTGTGGACGCTGGGTAACTGTGAGTTTATAAGTAGTTAGTTAGTTATAAGTAGTTCACCATTGAATCAAAGTAATAAGGGCAGCTGCTTTTGCCTGCACTGTGATAATACATCCAGAAATAGACTAGAATAGTATAGCCACGTGGTTATAATCAATATAGAACAATCTGTACCAGTTAAGAAATTTCCATTTTTTATATTGTCCTATTGCCCAGTCTTATCTGTTATTAGACTGTCTAGTCTGTATTCGGTGTTTCCTTAGATTAATGACTGTGTTCACATAAAAAAGTGTCCTTCAACCACACCATGATCATTTAATACAAAAATACAAAATGTTTATATAAATAAGATGTAAAACGAAATACAAATTACAAAGAAATACCACAAAGTTACCAAGAAAGTGGCATGACTGTTATTAATTTATAGCTTATTTATCTCAATGGGGAAATTCATTTTACCCTACTCCAACTTAAATGGACTGGGTAGGAAAAGAGCATCTTAGAATCAATTCCAGTTCTGAGCCAACTGCCCTGCTCAAGGACAAGTCTGGATAACTACTGACCACAAGTTAAATTATGCAATAGTATAGGTAGGCATAGACTAGGGTTTCATCATCACACGTACATACAGTCAAGAAAAAAGTTTACTTTTCCAATATAATTTAACAGGCAAATACTTTATCCTCTTTGAAACTGCTCCTATTGACAAAGGCTATAAACAAATTGCACATAAAATTGACAATTTGTGGTCATAATTTTTCAATAAATCAGTCACATGGAAAAAGTAAGCACACTCCTAAATTTACCATATCTTCAAATCCATAAAATTACATTTAGGGGTTCCACATCAGGTGCCAATGATTAGAACCTTCTTAGAGAATGGCAGGTGGAAACTGTCTTAACTTTAAACACTTTGCTGTGGTGTCATTATGCCAAGAATTTTAAGACTTTTTAAGTACCCGCAGACACTCTGATCCAGGCCTTTTGGAATAATGTCCTCTGGACAGATGACTCAAAGATTGAGCTGTTTGGCCACAGTAACAGTCATTTTGGTGCAGATTAAAGAGAGCTTTTGAAGAACCTCATACTAACTGAAGCAAGGTGGTGAAAATGGTACGTTTTAGGGGTGCTTCACTGCCTCAGGGACTGGGCAAGGAATTCTGCATGGAGGAGGTGTCAAAAATTTCAATAAACTGATGTCAGAGGCCGATGACAGTAGTGCAAAACTCCTACAAGAAATTATCTCTGCCAAAGGACTAGATTCTGAGGCCAAGGCTGCACTTAGTTTTTCCTTGACTTGTTCAAGTATACTGCCTTTATCTGTATAGGCACTGCTTCAGAAAGAATAAAATGTTTGCTAGACAAAAATGTCAATAAGTCAAAAAAGCCAACAGTTTCCACGGGATGTACTTATTTTTTCACAACTGTGTAAGATGCAAACATGTCCAAGATCTGTCTTTAACACCCAGAGTTCCACATAAACATATTTAGTACTTCAGCTGCAAATATCTGAATAAACACTAAGCAAATGCATTCTTGCTTCTAAACCACTGCCAGCAACAGTAATTTAACCCCCTTAACAAATCATTTTAATCCAGTATTGGCATTTGATTGAGAATGTTGGGTGTTTTCCTTTTCTAAACATTTCAACATTTTGGAAAATATGTTTGCTTTCCCTCTCAGAGGTAAATGAATGAATAAAGTCAACATCAGTCTCATATCTGCACCTGTGTAGACCTGAAGCAAGTGACTAATTGCTTAGTTTAGGATAAAGATGGAACAGCCAGACTAGATGAAGAAGAAGCATCTGTCTTTTTTTTTGCATATGACTCATTTTTATATTCTAGCATGCAAGGACAGCACTCATGATTTGTGAAGTTTAACATCCAGGTATTGTTGACACCACAGTAAATATGACACACTAAAATGATTAAAGTGGTTTTCATTACTATAGCACCAGGACAGGCAGACAACTACACTAAAGGACTGTTACTACAGAGCAGCAGTAGGACTAAAAAAATAAGAATACAGAAGTTTACCTGTTTTCTCTGTCCTTGGTGCTGCTGTGGGCTCTGCACTCAAAACATCTTCTTCCTCTACAATAACAGAACATATGAATCATGTTAACAATATCTACGAAATTCATTACGTCATTACGTTTTCTTTCTTCTCTCTCGCTTCTTCCTCTTCCCTCACGTTTTTTTTTTTTTTTTTTGCACTACCTAAAGTTGTTCACCATAATAATATTAGCGATACTTACCTGCATCGTTTTTTTATTGTACAAAATGACTGGGGTTAAGAATAGAAAGCTCGATCTGATCTCTTGGAATGTAAAGGGCTTAAACCACCCAGTTAAAAGGAATAGAGTTCTGGTTCATCTCTCTCAGCTACATGTGGGGATAGCATTCCTACAAGAAACACACTTGCGTAACGCTGATGTCAATAGAATTCGCAGAGACTGGGTTGGGGAGGTTTTTCACTCGAGATTCAACTCTAAGGCCAGAGGCACTGATATACTCATTCACAAAGATATCTTATTCACAGCTGAGAAAATCGTGACCGACCCAAGTGGTAGATATGTGATAGTCACTGGTAAACTCTAATAAATCTGTAATTCTAGCAAACATATACGCTCCTAACTGGGACTATGAGGCTTTTATGAAATTTTTTTTTTTCAGCCCTGCCCGATGTTGACGTTCATAATTTTTCTTAGTCCTGAGCTAGACCGTTCCACTACCAAAGCTGGATCGCTTTCCAAGTCAGCCAAAGTCATTCTTAACTACATAGAACAATCGCTGTGAGATTGTAAGATTCTAGCGAAATGTCTTGCCAAGCGCCTTGAAAGGGTTCTCCCAGCCCTCATTTCACCTGACCAGACAGGATTTGTTCAAGGTACACCCAGTCAGAATCTTATTCTCCTGAAATTATTGGGGCCCTTGATGCAGAAAAGGCTTTTGATCGGGTGGAATGGGGCTTCCTTTTCAACACCCTTTCAAGATTCTGCTTCGGACCCACCTTTATTTCCAGGATCAAATTACTTTATAGCGGTCCCTTAGCCTCAGTTCGAACAAATGAGGCACAATCGAGCTATATCCCTGTGTACCGCGGAACGAGACAGGGATGCCCCCTATCGCCACTGCTTTTCAATTTAGTGACCCACTTGCAATCTCTTTAAGACAGTGCCACTCTTTCGAGGGGATAACCCGAGGTGATAAGGCACACAAGGTGTCACTGTACGCAGACGACCTCCTCCTATATATCACCAACCCTGCGAAGTCCCTTCCGTCCATTTTATCTAAGCTGGAACAGTTCGGGAAACTCTCCGGTTATAAGCAAAAAAGTGAAGTTTTCCCTCTGAACCCCACCGCTCTTAATATTCCTGCCCCCATGTTCCCCTTCAGGAGAGTAACATCCCATTTTAAATACTTGGGGATTACTGTCCATTGCTCTTTTCAGCTATTAATATAATAGAAGAGGGTCAGAGGGCTTATTTAGGTGAATGTTAAAGTCACCCATAATTGGAATGTCATCACTATATGTGACAAGACATGATAAAAAATTCCAAATTCATCTAAAAACTGTGAGTAGGGGCCAGGTGGTCTGTAAAGTACCACAAGGTGGAGTGGTTGGAGTCTATTTCCCTGGTGATGGAGATCTGACGCTACTGGTGAAGGTTTCAATACTACAGCCTCAAAAGAGTTAGAAGTGACATTAAGAGCTGAGGTTAGACCAAAGAAAGATTTATAAATTAAAGCGATGCTCCCACCTTTTTTCGTAGCCCAAGCAACATGTGCATTGGTATACTCAGGTGGGGAAGCTTCATTTAATGGCAGGAACATATCTGGTTTAGGCCATGTTTCACATAGACCAATCATATCCAGATTATGTTCAAGAATCAAGTCATTTAACAATAATGCCTTAGGAGAAAGTGATCTAATATTTATAAAGCCAAATTTGAGGATCATATTGAGCTGCCAGAAGCAGGCTGGCGTGGCAAGGTACTTATAGATTAAGTATTAATAGGAAGGAGGTATCTATTCTCTATTAGGAAATTTTAGTGGCCTTTTATTCAGTACTTTATGGGACATAGCACTGTCACCAGTGGCAGGAGTGGTGATTTGTACATGGTGGTTAAGAAATTAAAGTCTAAAGTCTGCAAATTTTCCTAGTTAGATTTATCATCTAAGCTAGTGGACTCCAAAACCGCACCACCTAAAGACCTAGCAGGTTCTCTAATCAACTGCGACCTGCCGATCACTAGGGCCCTAATGTCAAACCCGACGTAAACACCTGTCTATATTCCTAGTTGATGTATTCCCAATCCAGTAGGATGCAGGCTATCTGCCTTTAGCAGGTCAGGGCGGCCCCAGAAAGAAGGCCAGTTATCCACAAAACTATATCCCTTAAGTGGACACATGCATGGTAAATAATTTTCTGCATCTGTCTTTTCTGATGGCTGTCTGTAGGTTACGATCTCGCCCCGTCCCTCTTGTAGCACACTTACATTGTGATAGTAGTCACCCCTTCTGTGAAGTTGCTGAAATATTTGGAGATGTTTCTTAGATTTTAGTGGATAACATAGTGCTTTGGCCACCTCATTTTCAGCGCTGTGTTTTCATAACACAAAATTTACAAAACTAATTTGAAATTCATTTGTGATGCTAAGATATTTAGTAAAATTCAACTTGAACATGTCTTTTCTGAAACAGTGACGATGCAATGGAGCTAAGCAGATAAACAACACAAATAACGGCCTACCATTTTCATGGTAAAATATATCTAAGAAGCCGACAGTGATGCTCCCGCAGCAGTCTCAGCCCACGCTGCCGATGCATGATTGTGGCAATGCATTTAGGGCCACAGGGAAAGTACACCACCACCACTTGATTTTTGTTTGATAAACAGGTTGTGTGCTGGGTGGTTGCAGCCCTTGATGATTTTATGTGCACTTTTCAGATGATGTTGCTGATAGATGTCCTAGCCAGCTGGGAGTTTGTTACCAATTATGAGGTCTCCTGTTCTTACTACTCTCTTGAGGGCCTTAAGGTCTCTGACAGAACAGCTGTCATACCAGACAGTGATGTAGCTAGTCAGGATGCTCTCTATGGCAGAAGTTGTTCAAAATTCTGGAGGTAAGACAAAGTACAGTTGCTGATGAGCAGTTTTAACTACTGTATTAATGTGAAGAGACCAGGTCAGGCTTCTGAAAAACCTCAAACACATATACAGTTAAACTGGACAGTTTGTGCTCAAAAAACTCTGATTTGGGTCTGTCCATCTATCAGACAAACAGAGAGAGACAGAGGGAGACAGACAGAGGGAGAGAGAGACAGACAGGAATGCATCCCCTTTATTAACCTGCCATCCCTCATGTACACACATTTAAGTTATTAAATAAATGCCTTAAATAACATTACTTTGGTAGTGCAAAGACACTGTATAATAAGATACTGTGAGTAGCAGTGGATGGAGTGAATTAATTTGTATATTTGCTACAAAATCTTTACCAATCATGGTGGTTCTTTGACTATGGCCACAAATCAGACAGGCAGGCAGCTGAATCAACTGAAGCCTGATATAGGCAACCAGCAAAATTTAGTTAAGTGTCAATAATCCTCAGACATCATCTTTAAAGAGCAACTTGCAGGTTAGAGACACAGTGAATTACTGTGTAGGGAAATGATGTAGAAACTAGATTTTCATAAAAATATGTATACACTACAGTGACTCCTGGAGCCGTTTCAACAAACTAGTATTGACGTAAATAACTGGCCAAGTTAGAGCAAGTTTAACATTAATCAGACTGAGTTTTGAAACTGAAGAGGTCAAAATATATAGTAGCATGCATTTGATAAACCACGGCTGTATAATTATGAGCCTGCTGAGTGTCCAAGAGACCAGGAACAGACCAGTCAGGAGAAATGACGACCACAGGAGACAAGAGACTAAGCTGTGGTAAGGGGAATGAGTAGAGGACTGAGCAGGTGTTTCTGTGAGTGAACAGGATTAGCTAATGACAGCTAATGAAAGCTAACCCTGCATCCACATCACAACATTATAAAGTTTACTATCACATATCAGGATATAACAAAACGAGTACTGGTCATCTGATACTGGCAACAGTAGTTGTCCATTACAGACAATGATTAGCAAGTATCCGCTTTTATCAGTCTGTCCCATACTGCAGCTCCTTACTAAATTTATGGTGCTGTCCTGCCACAGAAAGGGGGGGCGTTGCTGAAATTACGATGCTGACTAATTTGGAGATAGCAAAGACAGCAAACATTAGAAAAGATTGGTTTGTTGATGTATTCTCATTGGTTGGTTTGTAGTTGATTTCTTACTGTTTGGTTGATTTACAGCTGTATTCTCATTGGTTGCTGGGTTTGTTGCTGTGCTGTCATTGCTTGCTTGGTTTGCAGCTGCTTTGTTGTTGTTTGGTTGGTTTTTAGCTGTATTTCCATTGTTGGGTTGATTTGCAACTGCATTCTCATTGGTTGGTTGGTTTATAGCTGTGCTCTCATTGGTTGTTTCATTATTAGCTGTATTCTCATTGGTTGGTTTTTAGTTGATTTCTAATTGGTTGGTTGATTTGCAGCTGCTTTCTCATCGGTTGGTTGATTTGCAGCTGCTTTCTTATTGGTTGTTTCGTTTGTAGCTCTATTTCCATTGGTGTGTTTGTTTGCAGCTTTATTCTTGGTTTTTTGGTTTGTAGCTCTGCTCTGATTGGTTGGTTTGTAGCTGTACATTCATTGGTTGGTTGGTTTTAGCTGTTTTCTCATTGGTTTTTTGGTTTGTAGCTGTGCTCTCATCAGTTGCTTGGTTTGCAGCTGTATTCTTATTGGTTGGTTGGTTTGTATTTGCATTCTCATTGGTTGGTTGGTTTGTAGCTGCATTCTCATTGGTTGCTTGGCTTGCAGCTGTATTCTCATTGGGTGCTTGGATTGTAGCTGTACTCTCATTGGTTGGTACATTTGCAGCTTTATTCTCAGTGGTTGGTTGGTTGGTTTGCAGCTGTATTCTCATTGATTGGTCGGTTTATAGCTCTATTTCCATTGGTGGGTTGATTTGCAGCTGCATTCTGATTGTTTTTTTGGTTTGTAGCTGTGCTCTCATTGGTTGCTTGGTTTGTAGCTGTGCTCTCATTGGTTGCTTGGTTTGTAGCTGCATTCTCATCGGTTGCTTGGTTTGCAGCTGTATTCTTATTGATTGGTTGGTTTGTATTTGCATTTTCATTGGTTGGTTGGTTTGAAGCTGCGCTCTCATTGGTTGGTTGGTTTGTAGCTGCGCTCTCATTGGTTGTTGGGTTTCTAGCCTTATTCTCAATGGTTGCTGGGTTTGTAGCTGTGTTGTCATTCGTTTTTAGGTTTGTAGCTCTGCTCTGATGTTTTGTTTTGTAGCTGTACTTTCATTGGTTGGTTGGTTATAGCTGTATTCTCATTGGTTGCTTGGTTTCATAGCTGCCTTCTCATTGGTTGCTTGGTTTGCAGCTGTATTCTCATTGGTTGCTGGGTTTGTTGCTGTGCTCTCATTGGTTGTGTGGTTTGCAGCTGTATTCTTATTGGTTGGTTGATTTGCAGCTGCTTTCTCTTTCGCTGGTGTATTTGCAGCTGCTTTCTCATTGGTTGTTGGGTTTCTAGCCTTATTCTCAATGGTTGCTGGTAAATGGTAAATGGTAAATGGACTGGTACTTATATAGCGCTTTTCTAGTCATATCGACCACTCAGAGCACTTTACACTACCCATCACATTCACCCATTCACACACACATCCACACAGCGCTTGCACTATTACAAAGCACTCTAACACATTCACACACCGATGTTGCAAACATGGGGGCAACGTGGGGTTCAGTATCTTGCCCAAGGATACTTCGGCACGGACTGGAGGAGCTGGGGATTGAACCGCTGACCTTCCAATTAGTGACCCGCTCTACCTCAGGCTGGGTTTGTAGCTGTGTTGTCATTCATTTTTAGGTTTGTAGCTCTGTTCTGATGTTTTGTTTTGTAGCTGTACTTTCATTGGTTGGTTATAGCTGTATTCTCATTGGTTGCTGGGTTTGTTGCATTGCTGTCATTGGTTGCTTGGTTTGTAGCTGTATTCTCATTTGTTGGGTGGTTTGCAGCTTCTTTGTCATTGCTTGATTGGTTTTTAGCTCTATTTCCATTGGTTGGTTGATTTACAGCTCTATTCCCAATGGTTGGTTGGTTTTCACTTTATTCTCATTGGTTGCTTGGTTTGTAGTTGTGCTCTCATTGGTTGTTTGGTTTGTAGCTGTATTCTCATTGGTTGGGTTGTAGTTGATTTCTTATTGGTTTGTTTATTTCCAGCTGCTTTCCCATTGGTTGGTTGATGGGGGGTGGCTGTGGCTCAGAAGGTTGGTGGTTCGATTCCCGGCTCCTCCAGTCTGCATGCCGAAGTATCCTTGGGCAAGATACTCAACCCCAAATTGCCTCCGACGTGTGTGCATCGGTGTCTGAATATGTGTGAAAGTATAGAAAAAGCACTTTGTATATATATGTGCTGTATGAATGTGTGTGAATGGGGTGAATGTGATCTGTAGTGTGAAGCGCTTTGAGTGGTCGAAAAGACTAGAAAAGCGCTATATGAGTACAGTCCATTTACCATCCATTTACCATTTCATTTGCAGCTGCTTTCTCATTGGTTGGTTTGTTTGTAGCTCTATTTCCATTGGTGGGTTGATTTGCAGCTGCATTCTCATTGGTTTGTTGTTTCGTAGCTTCATTCTCGTTGCTTGCTTGGTTCATAGCTGCGCTCTCATTGGTTGGTTGGTTTGTAGCTGTATTCTCATTGGTTGGTTGGTTTGCAGTTGCACTCATTGGTTGGTTGGTTTGTAGCTGTATTCTCATTGGTTCCTTTGTAGCTGTATTCTTATTGGATTGTAGCTCTGCTCTAAGTGGTTGGATTGTAGCTATACTCTCATTAGTTGCTTGGTTTGTAGCTGTGCTCTCATTGGTTGGTTGGTTTGTAGCTGTGGTTGGTTTGCTTGCAGCTGTCCACGCAATGGTTTGTTGGTTTGTGGTTGTGCTCTCATTTGTTGATTGACAATACTAATTGTTTAATTATTATTTTTCCTGCTTGTTCAACTTATTGCTTTGAGGATGTGGAAATAATGGAAGGCAAATCAATCAATATTATAACAACAACTTTTATCTTCTCACAATTTAAAGGCAGCACAGTAAGAAAACAACGTTCAGAGGAACTGACGATGACAAGTTATTGAGGAAAAACTGCACTAACTGAATATTCAACCTCTATAAAATTATCTACACTTCCTTTTCTAACTTGTATATGTCTACATTTTGGCAAATTGCACCATGAAAGGTCATGCTGCATTAGCTACAAACATTTTCTGTTTGCACTCGGCAACAAAGTGGATGAACTCCAGCTGCTGGTGGAGTGATAGTGTTAGTGCTACTAATGTTTCACTGTTTGTCATTATTATTCCTTTAGCTGTAATAATAATTATTACTATTATTATTATTGTTATTATTATTATCACTATTATTTACATTTTGACTTAGTCTGTGTATCTGTAATGTTGTCTTTCTCTTACCCCATTCCCCCACCCTTCTCTCTCTGTCAAAACCCAACCGGTCGAGGCAGATGGCTGCCCACCCTGAGTCTGGTTCTGCTCGAGGTTTCTGCCTCTTAAAAGGAAGTTTTTCCTTGCCACAGTCGCCTAGTGCTTGCTCATGGTGGATCTGTTCGGTTTCTCTCTGTAAATTTTATAAGATAAAGAGTACGGTCTAGACCTACGCTATATGTACAGTGCCTCGAGATAACTTCTGTTGTGAATTGGACCCACGTGTTTCATGCTGACAAAACACTTTCCCAGTACGGCACATTAGGAGATCCTTTACCTGGAGCTGTGGACAGTTTTCTAGACCTGGAGGCTGGACTGAGCTGTCTGCTGTCAGATGTGCAGTATGCGTTGCTGTTGATGATAGGGTTGCGTATTGCAGTGCTCAGAACCAGATCAGGCAAGTACGGTTTCTTTGACCCACACCCCAGAGGAGAGGATGTTTGCCGTCACTGTTTGCTGGTAAAGCTGTCATGGTGACATTCACACGTCTCAGTGACATGATTGACAGGATCAGAATGTGTCACAAGAGCTTTGGTAAACAGTCCACCTGTAGCTATGAGCTGAAGCCTGTGGAGTTTCACAGTGAGAACACGGCCAATCAGAGTGAAGCCCTCCCAGACACTCAGACTACAACTCCCAGTCCTGTTGTGGTTGATGCTCCAAAGACAAACACTGTGGTCACTGACCTCTCTGATGACATGTTACACGAAGCATGTACTGATATGGAAACTGAACCACAACCATTGAGCCAGTTCAGCTTTAATTCTGTCACAGCACATGATGCTCCTCACAAAGAATCAAACTCAACTGTTCCACTGATAAAGCCTGCTGCCAGTGATCTGTCTGATAAAGTCTCACATGACCTCTCCTCTAAACTGGTAAAACCTGGTAAAAATGAAGGGAGAACATTTCAGAGGAGACTAATGATTTCAGGGAAAACACCAAGAAGAAAAGAAAACCAAAAAAGAAAAGAGAAGGAAAAGTATTCTTCTAATGAAACATATAGAGCCAAAAAGAAATCTTATTCAAGCAACAAATGCTGTAATGAAGGATTCGGACAAGAAAAACAGCAGTACATCACTAACCGCTATCACAACGATTCCAACTTCAGACAGAAACAAAAACAGTATTTCATCAGAAGATACTGAGAAAATGTCAACTTCAGGCAGAAAAAAAATCTGTACTTTACTAAAAGATACAGAGAAGATAGAGATAGAGAAAATCAATAAATAATTAGAAAATCAATACTTACCAAAAGATACAGGGAAAATGAAGAATTCAGGCAGAGGCAGCGATCTCATGTCACTCAGCGTTATGCACATAATCAATCTTTCAGGATAAGACACAGACAACTTATGAAACAAATAATGCGAGACAGATATAACAACAATCTTGCATTTAAAATTATGCACAACATGAGATGTGCCATGAAAATAAAGAGGAAATACAGACGGATAAACAGACAAACCCCAGAAAGTGACCACAGTTTGATCAAAGAGGCCATATCTGTTTTCAGATCACAAATAAATGCCGGCCCCACTTACGTCTGCACTGTCTGTCATAAAGCTTCATTTGAGAACCAGGTGAAACTCTATCAAAGGTCAGATTATGTGAAAAATGCAGAAGTGGCTGCTGAATGTCTGACAGGAAAATATGTTCATGTTTGTGATGAGGGCTGCAGAAATGAACAGTGTAAAGTTCCTGATGAGAGAAAGGATGAATGGATCTGTCACACCTGTCATGATCATCTTAAAAAAGGAGCCATGCCCTCTCTGGCTGTAGCCAATAACATGGAACTTGTTGATATTCCACCTGAGCTGTGTGACCTCAACATTTTGGAAAGACATCTGATCTCCAAGTGTTTTCCATTTGCTAAGATCATCCCACTTCCCAAAGGCAGATAGAGAGCAATACGTGGTAATATGGTGTGTGTCCCATCTGAGGTGCAGGAAACAGTTGTGTTACCCAGACTGAGAAGTGAGTCTCAAGAGACGACTGTGTTACAGAGGTCATCAGCTGTTCCAGACTGTCACCTGGTCTAAACTGCTACAGGCTCTGAATAAACTGAAACACATTCACCCACAGTATGAGGACATAAGTATCAGAGATGAGGCTGAGCTGTGTGTATGTGTGATGATGATGAGGATGAGGATGATGATGAAACAATGGATGATAATGATTATAATGAGGATGATCTGATGGAAATTGACAGGTTGGAGAATGATGCACTCCATGAGACAGAACGTGAGCCTGATAATGAGCAGGATGTTGACATGTTGTCCTGTGATGGTGAACAGCCAAAAAAGCAGAGTGATCCCAATGGTGAATTTGCACTGGATTCGTGCCTTCAGCCCACTGATATTGCAGAGAAGATATTATCTTTTAGTGAAGGGATCTACTCTGTTGCCCCCGCTGAGAGAAACTGTCCAGTTGGCTTTTTTTAAAACACCTAAACTGGAAGCCATGGCTTTCCCTGTTCAGTTCCCTACAGGTGAAAACACACTGGATGAAAAGAGATTGATTAAAGTATCACCAAGCAGTTATTTCAAAGCCAGACTTTTCTGTGTTGATGATCGTTTTGCACAAACTAACTGTTCTTTACACAGTTTGTGACTGAAATACACTTGGCTACTTCCAGCATGACAATACAGTAAAGGAAAGGAAAACCTCTGACTAGAGATGGACGTAAAATAACCTCAGGAATGTTACAAGATAAACGTGAGGTGGAGAGACTGGTGCGTAATAAAGATGCCATCAGATTCATGCAGCCACTGAGAGGAACTCCAGCCTACTGGGAGAAAACAACAAGAGATCTTTTTGCCATGATCAGACAGCTGGGAACTCCCACATTCTTCTGCACATTCTCAGCAGCTGAAATGCGTTGGCCTGAAGTGATCGAGGCAATAAAGAGACAGCAAGGAGAGGATGTTGATTTTGAAGGGCTTGACTGGTCAGCAAAGTGTGACATACTGAGAAGTAACCCTGTGACACCCATGCGCATGTTTGATAAGCGTGTTGAAGCGTTATTCAGAGATCTGCTCGTCTCCTGCTCAGCCCCTCGGCAGAGTTGTTGACTACTGTAACAGGGTAGACTTGTATCAAGATAGAATCTGGTGTGACACTAGTGGTGGATTTGTGGTGCATGTGTGGGTGTGGCTTTGCAGGGTGTGTTTGTGGAGTGATTTCATGGTGATGGGCTAACCTGAAACAGGTGTGCTGGATGTGACTTTCAGCCAGCTTAACTACCCCCACCCAGGTTCAGTCTCCCTTTGTTCTCCTCTGTGACAGGTACCTGTGTGCATGCGTTTAGAAGTCTCTCCATCTTGAAACTGTAAGTTGAATGTTTTATTTGGTAATGGGTCTCCCTTTCTGGTTCTCCTCTGTGGCAGTGTCAGAAGGTTAGTGTGGCGCGGGCTGGGATATCCTTGGGACGGCAGGTCGGACTGGAAGGCAGCAAGAGCTGAGTCGCAGCAGTGCCTTGCAGCCACACAGAGCTGAGTGCAGCAGGTGTCAGTGAACAGTATGAGGCGCCAGCAGCAGAGTGTAGCACACTGAGCCAGCACACCAGCCGACTAGCCAGATCCAGCCTGGTGGCCGTGAAGCCCGGCCACTCACCAGACCACACACCTTCAGCCATCTTTCCTCCAGTCTTTTAGAGTGACTGTTCCTAGACTCATTTAACTTTTATGGTTAGAAATAATAAAAGACTTCTTCAAAATTATTTCTGTCTTGTCTTGCCCATTACCCACTGGTTGGTCAATCGCTGGAGCTGAAATTAATTTTACCCCCAAAAAAGCGCAATACAGCTGAGCTGATGTTTGGTGAATTGGATAAGGTGTATGGTGATAAAACCACTGGCTCAGTCCTGCGCTCTCAGTTCTTTAATGCCTGCCAAGAGCCACATGAGGACATTAGTCATTTTGCATTGAGACTGCAGGAAAACTTTCTTAGGCTTGAGAAAAAAGACTCAAGGGGCATGGAGATGTGCACAAATTAATTGGTGATGTCCCTAAAGTTAACCTGCTGCTTGATGATGTCCCTGTTAATTGCATCTTTACAGGGTCAAATGTGTCATTTTTTTCTTGAAACATTTTGCAAAAAAAGGTGAGCGGCTTAGGGAGCTGATAGCTGGCTGACCTTAGAAGCTGCTAATGGACTTGACATTCCTTATTTAGGTTATGTGTTGTTACCTATTAAAGTTGGAGAAGTTGAAGTTCCTGAGGGTGGGTTTCTGGTTGTCCTGTTGACTTCTTTCACTGGAACTGCAGCCTTTAATATATCTGGCACGACACTGCACTCTCTCCTCAAGCTGCAGAGAGGTTTGAAACCTCCATTTGTAGGACTGGGTAATCAGCTGGATGAGGTCAGAGCAGAACTTCTAAATGCTGAAATCATCATCATTGATGAAGTTTCTATGGTGTCAAAGCCCCTCTTTGTCTATGTGGATGCAAGACTCAAACAGAACAAAGGCAGTCAGAAACCCTTTGGAGGAATGTCAGTAATTGCAGTTGGAGACTTTTATCAGCTCCCACCAGTGCGACAGTCTAAACCTCTGTGTGTGTACGACCCATCACAGATTGACCTGTGGCAGGAACACTTTCAGATGATCACTGATTAAGATTATGCGACAGAAAGATGATGTTGCCTTTGCAGAGATGTTGAACAGGATCCGTGTGAAGGAAAAGTCTGATGAGCTGTCTGACGCAGACAGAACTTTGTTGTCACAAGCTACTTTAGTCAGAGTGGTAACCTCCGAAGAACATGTATCTTCACGAGTCACGAAGCTTGGACTAAAGATGGATGATGAAACAGATGGAAGGAACAGCAGTAACAGAGCATCAGGAGTACATGATAACCTTGTGTACATAGAGAGAGCAGAGGAGAATCTGAAATAGAAAGGAGTGGTTCGCAGAGAAGAACACACTGCTGGACCTGATCTTCATCTCAGGACCACAGAAATGTCTCCATTGTGGTGTGATGAAAACCTATTATAGGTATCACAACCCTGTGTATTGTGTGCTTTCAGGTAAGTCTTAAAGGTAAAGAAATATGCAAAGGATTTGAATTTAAAATCAAATCCACATTTTCAATGCTGAGATCTACAAAGTACTTTCTCCAGAGGACCCCTATAAAAAGAAACTGCCAGGCTTCTTTGTTGCTTACAAAATAATACAATGCTTATCTCTCAAACGTAACAATGTCTTTGTACGAGGGTCATTCAATAAATAAGGTGAATTTTTTGGTATAAGGACTTCTAATACAGATAGAAGCTTACTTTTTTTTTTTTTTTTTCAACGTAGTCTCCCAGCACTGTCACACACTTTTCCCATCTGTGCACAAGCTTCCGTATTCCCTCAGCGTAAAAATCTTTGGACTGATGTCTCAGCCAGTCGCTCACAACACTTTTGACTTCATCGTCACTTTCAAACTTCGTGCCTCTCGTGAACGCTTTCAAGGGACCAAACAGGTGAAAATCTGAAGGGGCAAGGTCTGGGCTATAAGGGGGATGAGGGAGCAGTTCCCAGCCCAGCTTGTTGATGGTCTGCACCGTTTAGGCTGCTGTGTGAGGCCTTGCGTTGTCATGATGCAAGATGACTCCTTTTGACTGATGACCCCTGCGTTTGTTCTTTATGTCTTTCTTGACCTGCCTCAGCAGTTCACAGTAGTTAGCACTGTTCACAGTGCTTCCTTTTTCAAGGAATGAAATGGTGATTGGGCCTTGCATATCCCAAAAAACGGTGAGCATCACCTTCCCACTGCTCCGTCCTTCTTTAAACAATTTAGCCCACTTGTAGACATTTTTTTGGCTGAAACATGTGGCACCATACACAGTTGACATTCTCCTATGAATTTCAATGGGTTTGCACCCTTCAGCAACCAAAAACTTGATAACTGACCGCTGTTCAATCCTGGAGCATGCTTTTTGGTCGGCCATCCTTGTTAATCGCCAAAACTCTCAAAGTTTTTTTTAATCTGCAAAAGAAATTAAATCCATGTGAAAAAAAAGTAAAACAAAAAAAAATTTAAAAAGTAAGCTTCTATCTGTATTAAAAGTCCTTATACCGAAAAATTCACCTTATTTATTGAATGACCCTCGTATGTTAACTAGCGAAATATTAATTGTCCCAATTCTGTATTATATTTAGGTTTTTCCAGTGAGTAAGGTAAGGTAAACTCGGTATGCGTCATTTTCAGATATTACGGAATTTCATTGATTTTATGTGGTAGGTAAAATGAAATTTGGCTTGGTAATAAGAACTCTACTGGATTTTGGATAATACTGTAGGTCATATATTATGTTGGATAACTGTAGCTTTGGGACACTGGACCAGCTAACTACAGCCAAGGCATCATCCTGCCACAGACCAGACATCACAACACCATCCTGTCGATCGACAGCAGAACCATCAGTGCCGGACCACACAGAGGCCCAGGTACGGTTGTTTTATTTTATCTAAAACATTTCAGTGCTTTTTGATGTTGCAATTGTGTATTTTTGTAATCTCTATGTTTTAATTCAACTGTTGCTCTTGACTTTTATATTACAGCTAGGAGCATAATGATGTTGTGTACATTAACTTCTTCCTTAAGGTCTTCCTTCGCTGTGATTCTTCCACTTCACAGTAGGTACCATCATCACTGCCCACCACTCTCTAAACTTCTTTACTATGTCAGATGGCATTGGACAGACAATATCTTTTATTGCCCTGCAGCAGTTTTCAAGGTTTTTGAATTATCATGTATCATGTGACTTTGGAAAATGTTTTCTTGCAAGGATTCCATTTTGTTACAACATTGTTCTGTTTTCTCCTGTCAGGATCACCTCCATCCTCTTGCCCTCACACCCCCTACCCCCCCTTTCTCAACCCAACTGGTCAAGGGAGATGGCCACCCACCCTGAGTCCGGTTCCGCTCAAGGTTTCTGCCTGTTGAAAGGAAGTTTTTCCTTGCCACTGTCGCCTAGTGCTGCTCATGGTGGGAACTGTTGGGTCTCTCTCTGTAAATACCATATTTTACATATTTTAAAGAGTATGGTCTAGACCTGCTCTATATGAAAAGTGCCTTAGATGACTCTTGTGATTCAGTGCCATATAAATTAAATTGAACTGAGTTTGAAGTTCATGTATTCATTATTTTACTTTCAAAATATAAACAATTACACATATCAAACGCAAACATCAAAAGCAATACTGTAGTCTTACCTATGATCATGTTTGTCAGGCCTGATGATGCTATAAACTACAAACTTCTTTGGCCACAGTTGTTCAAAAATATTCTTCCTATTACTATGGTCATAGAGTTGTGCATATTTCCATATTAAGACTGTTTCAGCCACAGTCCTACCACTGTGTCCAGCTTTCTAATTGGTGCAAATACAAAAGCAACTTTTAAATACAACTACATTTCAACATAATAGTAATGTGATAGAATAATGAGTACATTAAAGTTGTTGAAAATGTTTTGGGGTTTTAAAACAATAGTACTGTTGTGATACCAAGTGCATTTGGTATTTGTTTTGACAGATTTTAGACTTGGAATCTAGCAGTCGGACTCACTCTTAAGTAGAAACAGCAAACCACACAAATACCCTATATTCTTTAAGTGTTACAAATGACTTTTGCAAACTACAGTCCTTGTAGTTTAGAGAAAATAGAGACTGAAACAAAAAGGTCATTCAAGAATGATAGAGATTTTATTGTAAACTCAACAGAAACAGATGAGCATATAAAGAACAAAAACAAATTTAGCTCATTTTGAGGGGAAAAAAAAAAACCTGAAAGATAGTTACATCTTCACACTTCCTCTTGTGCTTCAGTTTCTGTAACCACTTTTCCTACAGTTTTGATTTTGACTTTAACAGAATCCTTGATGATCTGTGGATCAAAGGGCTCCCACATAGCCTCTGGGAGTTTGTACATCCCACTTCCTCCTTCCTCCATTGCACCCAAGACGATCACCAAGACAGATGCAGGTTTGACCTCCTGTGGAGAGAGACAGCATATTATTACTCAGTTAACAATAACTGAAATCTTGCCACAATCTCAAGACTTGTTGGTCTTTACCTTACTTCTGATATGAATTTGGATGTTTAACAAATTAAGTGGAAGCACAAGGTGCCTGAAAGGGCTACATATGTAGTCCATGAGCAATCTATTTGTAGTTAGTGTTATTGGCGTACTCTACTAAATGTAGTCAAATTGACAAAGTCATTATCCATACCTCAATGTTGGTGTCTCCCTGTTGAGTGCAACTGCTGTCTGTAAGCAGTATTTTTAAACATCAGGTGGGTGACACATACAATCTCTCCAGGTTGGGGGCTTCTCAGTAAGTAAGTAAATAAATAAATAAAACATTAAGTCACTTAAAACTACAGTATGCTGTATTGAGGGCAACAGTACAGTTTCAGACTTTAACACAGCTTACCTGCTGGAGTTTAATCCTCCGTAGAGGAATGCTCGCTTTACTGGTCTTTTTTGTTATGGTGGATTGCTGAAAAACAGGGTAGAGTCACAAGAATTACACATGTTGCACCAAGCTCTTTAACTGAATTCACATTAGAAAAAACTACAACTTAAACAATTTAACTAACCTCCATCACCTCACGCTTCACAGTAACAAGGCCACAAGCTTCTTTGCAGAGCCTTAAAGGGGTCAGTTGCGAGAATGGCTCAAGTAAAGCCTCAGCCTGTCTCCTTAGCTCCTGCCATGACCACTGGAGCAGTCTTGAAGAACATGGTCTTCTTGGTTATGCTTACAAAATACGGTGCAGCCTCACCGTGTAGGCCGTAGTCTTTTAGCATGTAAGAATTTCCCAGATTTTCTCGCAGAACTCTTCAAAAAGTAGCAAAAAAGTAACCTTAGTTAAAAAGTCACCATTGGTGATTGCTGCCACCACATTTATTTTAGTAGCAGGAGGAGTTGCACTGTTTCCTTCAAATGCCCACCCCATAACCCTTTGTTGCTTTTGTTTTTAATCACACACCCACAGGTGATGGCTTCATATACGGGGTTGCTGGAGCACTGGTAAGAAGATTTCTTAAAGCTATTCTGAAATAATACACAGAAAAAGTTATGCAGTTCTCTTCTTTAGAACACTATTCCAATTCTTGGCTTTTGTAAAACACACTTGACAGTAATTATGCTCAGTTTCATGTATATTCTTTACATGTAATCTTACTTAATAGCCTACTAACCTGAAAATGTTTGAAACCTCAAAGGTTCTAGTGACCAGAAGTATAATTGCAGTTTAGCTTAATGCTCATATCAGTCAAAATAATACTTTACAAACTGAAAAATAGGAAAACATTTATAGAGAAAACCAACACTTACTTGTCTTTGCGGTATCACTCGCAGTAGTGAGCAACAGCATTGACAGGCTATAAATACTCTGCGTTCACACTAAAGAAAATTGAAGAAACCTGGTGCACCAGTAATGCGCCAGATGTCTTCAATTGTCTTAAGAGAGCTGTTATCAACGATTTTGACTCTTGTTGGGTGTTATGATCAATTGCAATTATAACATGCACTGTCAACCTCAGTGGCACATCCAGTAGAGCAGATAGTTGCTGATCAGAAGGTTGGCGGATTCTCCTTTTCCGAAATTTTTCTGCACTTTGTGCCGCAAAAACCATTCCGTTATCAAAATGTTTCACTTTTTAAGCTATTAACTTTTTTGCTTATTCAACTTTTTTCAACTGTTTACACTTTTATGCAGTTTTGCTATTTATACAATTTTGCAATTTTACTACCACTACAATTCACTGTCGCACCACACAGGACCCTGTCCTCTTCAGTGGCCCAACCGGTAGCGCAGTTGCCTATTGATCACAAGGTTGCTGGTTTGAGTCCAGCAGCGAACGGCTGGTTATAGCTTTTTAAAAAATAGTATTACTAATAATAACAATAATGAAATAGAAGAGCAATAGTTCAAATGCTTGAAGCATTCACATGCATTTTCTGCAGGGAATGCATATTATCTAGTTCTTATTCTTTCGTACATTTTTCAGCATCTAACTAGTCCCGCATTAAACTTTAAACTGGTCTCAAGAAGTTCAGCTCTTAAGCTTGCATTCAACTTGTTGATATCTTGTACAGCTTTTGAATGACAGCAGTTTATATTTCATGCTCATTTCTGGCAATTTCTGAGTTTATAATGGGTGTGTATTGCGCTGGCGAGAGTGACAATAGACTCTAGCCATTCAGTCCTTCAACTTTTTCAGAAATGTTTGTGCAGAAATGTCTTTTCCTGCCCACACCTTTCTCACACACAGTTTATATCAGATTGTAGATATTTTTGAGCTCTGTCACACAGTGTGACTCCCTAAGCCATAGGATTCACGGTTTTTGAGGTAGCAGCCTCTGATCACCAAGGGGAGCCCTCACCTGCTCCATTGATCTCCATATTATCTGGCTCTCTCTCTCTGTTCATAAAACAGCCAAACCACGCCAGTTTTTAAACTGCCATCCTGTGGTCATTTTTCACTTTATCTACACAAATGACACATGTCTGTGTTCAGTAAAGTCTCCTGGTGCTGACAGTCACCTCATTTCATTGATAGCAGCTATGGTTTTTTAATCAATAACACAAATTCCAGAGGTGGGTTGAGCCACCTCTCCGTATTGTGTGACCGGGAATGAGGGCCAGCTTACTGTACACAGGTGATGGACATTTGGTCATTAAGACCTCCTCTGCTCTCTGTGCTGTTTACACACACACACATACAACTGAGACCTGCACATTTACACATGGGTCATTCTCACTGGTGGACCTCCCCTACACACATTTCAACTTTAACCTGTTTTAACACACACATATACACACACACATATGTACACACAACTGACACCTGCACATTAATACACTGGTCATTTTGACACTCTCTCTCTCTTGCTCTTTCTCTCTCTCTATCACTCTCTCACTCACACACACACACACACATCCTGCATACTTTCTGCTATAGAAAACATTCAATTATTAAGAGGCTTTAACTATTACCCTTTTTACATTTGTGCTTATTCAACTTTCTTCAACTCTTTATACTTTTTAAAATGTTCAACTTTGCTATTGCAATTTTACTATTCAACTGAATAGTTCAGCTGTTGGTTTTAACTTTCAGCTTCTGCATCTACCCTCTCTCTTCTAATTTCCACCACTTTAATCATTGCTTCAGAAATTACTTTTGACTTCTAACTTCTATGTTTTTCTTCTTCATTTCAACAATGATTTCAGCCATTTCCAGCATTGTTTCAGCAATCCATTCAGCTCTCAGCATTCACACGCATTTTCCACAGGAAATGCATTTTCTAGTTCAAGAGAAGTGGGTTTTTTTTGTCATAAAAACAGAGCAAGTCTGCAGGATACCACCCTATTCCAGCTGAGATAAAGAGGTGTTTTCATGGTTGTCATGCTGGTGCAAAGGTGAAGGCTTGGAAATGGACATATAAGCCATCAGTCATCATGAGAAATGTCAACTCTCTGCCCAACCAAAGTGATGGACTGGAGATACTGGTGAAGACTCAGAAAGTATACCGTGAGTGCAGTCTCCTGTGATTTACTGAAACATGGTTGAATCAAAACATCTCAGACTCCAGCATGGATCTACCTGGTTTCACTCTCATACAGTCAGACAGAGATGCTCAAGCTAGTGGCAGAAAAAAGGTGGGGGTCTGGCTTTATTTGAGATGGTGTAATCCTGCACATATTACTGTCAAGGAGAAAATGTGTTGTCCAGATATTGAATTATTGGCAGTTGGTATGAGACCATACTATGCACCAAGAGAATTCAGTCAGGAGAATATCAGGAGACTTCAATCATGTTTCCTTCTCTTCCTGCCTGACTGGATTTACACAGTTTGTTAATTGTCCTACCACAGAAAATAAAACCCTTGATCTGCTGTATGCCAATGTCAAAGAAGCCTACAAAGCCACTGCCTTACCACCACTTGGCAGTGTGCTGAGGCAGCCTGCAACTAAACTCACACCTAAATGGACACCTGAGGCTTCTGAGGCTCTAAGGGACTGCTTTGAATGCACAGATTGGAATATGCTGCTAGAAACAGATGAGAACAGTATGGACACTGATAGACAGGTTGATTGTTTTACTGAGTACTAAACTTCTGTAGAGACGCTGTCATGTCTACAAAGACTGTACGTAATTAATTCTTATCCTGTCTTATCTTATGATGATGAATCTCCCATTCAACTACATCCCAAAGCTGCTCTATCGGAACATTAATATATATTTCTTTCATGTCTTTAGGCAAGAGAAATGCCTGAAAGGGTGGAACAGTTCCTGATCAGGGTGCCACAGACACCAGCTTTTCCTGTTGCAGTAAGAAAGACAAATTTGGCTATGTTGTTGGTCAAGTTGATTAAAGATTTAGATTAATCAAATTTGCTTTGATTTGTAATACTCTTTTCTTCTCAAGCCTCCTTATGGTGAAGCTCCTCCTCCACACTTGCAACCTCCCAACCTCAAGGTGAAGGCAGCGCAAACGAGGGAGTGCAAGTTATTGTCTAAGGAACTGGGGTAAGTGCAGTAAATTTATCGACAAATTGCATACCTGTATTACAACTAAAACAACCGCACTGACAGAATTCTTCTTTCTCTCTTTTTCAGTGCTGCTGTGACCAGTGGACCTGCGATGACTGGCTGATCGTGGTATCTGTTGTTGTCTGTATCACACTCATGATGGTGTCAGGGCTTATTCTATACTCACTTTTCATTAAGTGGTAATTTTGTGCAAAATAAAAACTGTTAAAAAAGTTCACCCTATCTGCTGTTGTTCATAAGTGTTGTTGGGTTTAATAAGTGTATATATACATGTATTAATTTTGCTGGTCTGGCCTCAGTACTTCTCAAAACAACACATTATTTTTACGATTACGATAGAGGTAAGACGCATTGTGTCCATGTTAGTCTTAAAGGATTCTATACAGTTATTCTGGGACCATAGGGAGTTGCTGAATCATACAGAGATGCTGAGTGTTACTGCATGTCCATACTGAGATGTTGGACCATAAAACTTTAGAAAATGGGATACAGAGATGTTAGCTGTTATTGTATGGCCATACAGAGATGGTGGGTCATATGGGAAGCTAGGTGTTAATACATGTCCATACAGCAATGTTGGACCATAACACTTTTTAAAATGGTCTATCATCACAGACCGTATAAGTATATTCTAGGATAGGAATTGAGAGATTTTTTAATAATCAGAAAATAGAGTGTAATGTTTGAAACTGTTCTTTTTTATGTTCTTTTTTATGTTTCATCATTAAGTGAATTACATTATATATTTATTTTGTATGATCATGTACCTGAGATTGGTTCATGGTTCACTCGCCAAAAAAATCAAATCCTTCTTTTGTCAATGGGGCTGCTGGTGAGCTTACCAGTTCTTTTTTTTTTTTATTTGGACTTCGGGCGACTCACCACATTCCTCTGGGTTTTGCCTGAGATGTTTTTTGTTTGTTTGTTTGTTTGTTTTTGTTCATATAAGTGTCATGAATCGACTCAAATTTAGGACAAAAATGAGGGAGACCACACAAACAATCAGGGGTTATACTTAAATTAAATTTAACTAATGACAAGGCAAAAGCAAAATTTCCTTAAAGTAATGTAGGTCAGTAAAGTCAGTAATGTAGTGTGTTTGAATGAGTGAAAAGAATGTGTGGGTGTGAGCATAAAACAGAAGTTAAGTCTAACTAAAAACCAAAGCCAAACCCCCAGCCCAAAGGGCCTGCCTGATGGTAGGAGAGAGAGAGAGCTAATAGCTCCAGTCTTCTTTTATAGCAATCAGGACCTGAGTGAACTCAGGTGCTACTCCCAGTCACCTGACCCAACAGCACCGCCTCACAAAGAGGAAGGGGAAAGAACACCAAACAAAGAAACCAAACAGAGAGGAAGGGGTCGTGGGGTCATCACATAAGGATTGCTGGAACTTTGTAACGTGCAAACGACTGTGACAGAGACTTGTGAGACACTGGACTTTATGTTTGTGGGGACTTTGGGTTTTTGAGGAATATTGTGTTTTGTTTGTTGTTTGAATGGTTGGCCGTGTTTTGATTATTGATCATCAGCGGCATAATTTATGTTGAGTTTTTATATATAATAATTAATATAATTTGAATTAATCTCAGTCATTGTCTATTTTCGATTATTTAAAATTAGGATAAAATTTTTAATATGATCTAGTATTTCTGTATTGACATGCAATAACACCCATCATGTGTGTGTCTGTGTATCGTTTTACAGTTTTTCACAATTGCTAAAACACAGTTTTTGAATTCTCCTGCATTCACTAAAACTAAACTGGCAACCAGAGAATAGTTAGCCCAAAATGTTCCCTTTGTCTGGCAACGTATGAATAGATTGCTTTACATAACACTCTGTTATCACTAAAATGGAATTCACATGCAGGAAAATGTCATTTGCAAATATCAACAAGTCTCCTCCAAGGCACAAAACCAGATATTTTTCAAAAGTTGTGGTCATATCGACTGGCAGGGTTTTTAAATAATTATTAACCTCATTACCACATAAATATCTTCAATTGTCAGAGGAGTTTTGCCTTTAGCTTCCTCAGCAAAAGTTACGTGGGCACTCACAGGTTTGATACATAATGATCATGTGTCTAATTACAGCACAGAGTTAATATTTCACTGTTAAAAGAATGACTAAGAAACTATCATATACAACTAACTGAACAGAAAGAGCTACATTTCTTTAGAGTGAGACCATCAGTCCTACAGCTGTCCATCTACACCGCTAAATGGAAAAGGGTTAATGCCAGGGGACCATACATGACCTATTGTGTAGAGGTATGGGGGAATACATATAAAACAAATACAGATGCTATTTTCCTACTGCAAAAAAAAAAAGAATCATAAGCAAAAAATCCTATCAAGAACCAACAAATCCACTTTTTATTCAACTAAACATACTGAAATTTAGACATTTAGTAGATTACAACACAATGCAAATCATGTACAAAGCTAAAAATGGTCAGTTACCTCAAAGTATCCAGAAGTTGATTATAATGAGAAATGGCATGTATAATCTGAGAGGAACATTCATATTTGAAAAACCTAAGACACAAACAACTGTAAAAAATCATTGTCTGTCTGTCTGGGGTGTGAAACTATGGATTAATTGCTCTGAGGAAGTTAAAACATGTAGTACTCCCAATAGATTCAAAACTTTATAAGAATAGTTTAATCACGAAATATATTATGGAAATATAGACAGTACCAATGATGATGTTAAAAACTTGTGCCTGCTGATGTCCTTAACCATATTAGTGACTTATCTAACTGTAAGTGAAGAACGGTAGGTGTTTTTTTTTTTTTAAAGCTTTAGCTTCAGCCTACACCCTTTCGGTTTTGTCTTTTGGAAATGGAAATGGAAATTATGTTTTCTTTTTTTTACTGTTTCTTTCTGTTTAAAAGGAAAATGGAACCGAATAAATGTTAAAAAAAACAAAAAAAACCCACCTGGTTTTAGCCCAAGAGCCTTCTGAGCTCTCATTATTCACACATATTTACTGCAGCAAGCAATTCACTAGCTCTCTCGCTACCAGGCTTAACTGTGTGAACATCTTTTTTTGTTTTACAGCGTCTCCTTTCTTTTCAGTCTTTGAGTTTTTGTGTGTGCTCTTTTTATTCCTGCGTGCCTGCTCTACATGGCCTTTTATCCACAGTTATGACAGTCCATGCCTTAACACTAGCATTGCAGCGGTCACTGGATGTACAGCCAGTTAGAGTCTCAGTCTGACAAAATAATCTTTCTCAGTCTGTGTCACTATCTACAAAATTCCTTGCTCAGTCAAAACTTCCACGGTTTCCACTGTAACTCTACATTATTTGAGTTACCAAGTTGTAGTCAGGGTGAAATGCCTTGTCAGTGATACAGCTGTGTAATCTGCTCCAGGAAACCCAGCATTACCTCCTGTTTTCCAGTTCAGATGAGACAACAGGCTCCTGGGAACAGTCAGCCAACAGTCAGTCAACAGCTTACTCAGTGTATGCTAGCAATGTAACGCTTTATTATAATGTTTTTATACATTGTAGACATTTCTATTATATGTCCTCACTTTCCATATGAATAGGTAATGTATTTCACGTATGTCTATCACTTATTTAGTGTTAGGATCTGACATAAAGCCGCACTGAAAAGACATAAGGTGAGGCAGGCAGTAGCTCTGCCGCAATGAAGAGGGCGTACATGAGCTCACGTTTATTCTTGTTCGGTGGTTGCTCTTCTTCTACGTAGTCAAGTAAAGTTTAATAGGAGTCCGTTATTTTATGTTTTGCTCTGACTGACTGCAAAAATGGAGGATGTAATATCTCAGCTCAAAAATTTCTCAAAATTGGACTTTCAATCAAAACGTGAAGTAATAAGAGAGAGAGAGAGAGAACGCACCCGCCGTGGTGCTGTGTGGCTTGTTATAGGCTGTCTGTAGCATCCACCTTGGTGTTTTTTTGGGAGGCATACTGAACCGCTATACATTTTACATTCTTCCTTTGCCCAATATGTACCTGCTATGTGTATGGAAAGAATGCTGATATGAGATATGAAACACAATCGGTAGTTGGCAAATATATTGGGTGCATATATTTGTAAATCTGACTCTGAAAGAGTCAGTGCCTCACCAGCCACAAACGTCACTGCACGTCACTGGTGTGTGTGTGTATGAGACATAGAGGGTATGTTGATGTGGATTTGGGTTTAAAGTCCCAAACCACTGGGCTACAATCTGAATTCTTCAGCCTAATTCAGGTGTCCAAAAATTATCAGGAGTCGGCAGTGTCCAAGGCAGCAGAGTTTATTTGTCGACAAAGAAACCCGAGAACCATTCACAGTGCATACATGACACACCAGAAGAGCCCCAAAACAGTACTGGCTTTGTCCCTTTTTTATACATTTTTGGCAGTGACTTTCCACGCCTCTCAGGTCATTTTTACTGGTCTAACCAATTTACACCACTAAACATTGGTTCATTTAGATGTCTTGGGGCTCCCCCAAAAAATTATTTCTCTCACGTGTTATCTTCAAGGTCACTGTCTTTTGAGAAGCACCTGGGCTCTAAAAATAGACTCTTATCTTCTCTTCAAGGCCACTGTTTTCTGGAAAGCCCCAGTGCTTTTCTTCTGGCTGCACTCCAGCTTGCAGGGTCGTGTTCAGGGCAGACCCTGTCCTCATTTGGCCTTTTCTCACTCTGCTTTACTCCATTATGTTCTGGCCTGTTCTGAATGTATTTACTTTTTTAAACTAAGTTACCTTTTATTTTTACCACATTATTTCTTAACTCTTCCTTGTTTATTTATTTTTTTTATTATATGTCTTTTTCACACAAAGCAAGCATGCAGTGAACACTACTCACACATAGTGGCCGTTAATCTACATACACCACATGTTTTTTTTAAACAGTGAATACTGATAATACCATTTCCACATATTCTTTAAAACCAGCTTATTGCAGTACTCTTTTAAAGGCACATCACTCTTTGCATACTGTTGACAAATTGTTACTCTACAGTGTCCTTAAAAGTGTAGCTCACTGTGAGTAATTTCTCACAGAGAGCCAGAAGCTCCATCCTTTTTCAGCTTCCAGGTTGTATGGCGCTGCCTTTCCCTCACAGACAGCTCCCTTCAGCAGGGCCAGCCCTTTAGACGCAAATGTCCGTGACTGTAGCATCAGTCCAAAACACACAGCTAACTTCCCATTATACCTTTTAATTCCCACTTTGACTCGCATCTCTCCTTCTGCGCCTTACAGTGCCTCTGAACTGTGCTGTATTATAATGAGAGGTGTTTCTAATATTTAGTCACCTCATTCATATAAAGGTGGTGGACAAAATATTAGAAACACCTTACCTTTTAGAATAATGTTCCATACTTCAACTGCATCACAAATTGTAGCTGCCAAAAATGATCAGAAAACATAAAACCTCTTCAAAACAACAACAAAAACTAAAAATGATAACCTTCATGATGGTGGAATTTAGTGCAGCTGTAATACATCCTGTCTACACAGAAGACGTATCGTGAGCACTTTGAGTTTGGATTACTTTTAACTAGATGTACCCAACAAACTGGCAACATAGTGTAAGTGAGTCCATGCAACAGTTTAGGAATCAGTCAGGAATCATTCAGAGCACTCTACCCCGTCTTCAAATCATGTGTCATGTGTGTCTCTGTAAGCCAGTAAAACCATTTGGGAAGGATATATTGTGTCTGACCGCACATTTATTTACTGAACGTTTTAACCTCAGTATTTTGGTTTTCTCCTCCCAAAACTCCACTCTCAAAGTATCACTCACAGCAGCAGATAGCTGTGTGAGTGAGTAAGCTTTAATGAAGCCACCGTACACTACCTGCTCAGCAGACAGACACAGTTAGAGTTTAGCTGGTGAGCTTAGCAGCTAAAGAGCCACTTATTTTTCTTAGGAATATTTGTATTTTATATCAATGTAGATTTTCTCAGTGAGTGTTGGACTTATATAAGATCTGCTGGATATGGAAGTAGAAACTGTCTGCAAACATGTTGAAAGTGAAGATTGTTTTCTTTGCTGATTAAGATTAATCCAATATTTTTTTCAGTGAATCAAACACCAGGAGCAATGTTAAATATCAGATCATATGTTTCTGGCCTCAGAGCAGTTTTCATTCTTCATTGGTTTGCAGGCCAATGATGGAACTTCTCCTCAAGGCTTTACAGGACCACCTTCTGATTCTGTGAATAGATGTTTATGTACTTTCACTTCCTGTACTGTATGTCTGTTATTTTATTTCAAAGGACAGAGCTGGAATATGTTTTTATCTCTGTTCTGTGGCTGGTGTGAGTCAAGAGAAGAGCCAGGTCACTGTGGGAGTCCAAATCAACACTGGAGTAATTTGAGTCAGTTACATCCACATGAAGATGGTCCGGTGAGCTGGATGATTCATCTAATCGTGGTGGTCATGGTTAAAATAAACCAACACTGACTATTGATATAGCATGCCAACACTTGTCTCCTTTGTCGAGGTCATACAGTTTGTGATAGCAATGTCCCACTTCAGCCACCTTTACCTCTGCGAGACAGCAGTCATTATTCACAAGGCCACAGGAGGTCGTTGTTTCAAGTGTTTAAACAGAGAGCAGAGCTGTGGTTTTCTCTGGTGAGTCATGATTAGGAGAAAAACCAACATTCAAAAATATATCAGATCTTCCAAAAAACACAGTTGAACATATTTTACATTCACTCTGCTATTTCAATTTTTTTTACTCATGTTGTGTTTGAAGCCTGCTTATACTACATCAGTGCATATTAGCTAATTTTACTAGCGACAAGACGTCACAAAGCTGAAGGTTTAGCTTTACACTTTTATTCCAAACCAGAATTAAGACCTCTGTTCATTGTTAGTGTAGTGTACCAGCTGCAGGAAAATGTACTGTAACATGTAAACTACAACATTACGAGATGGAATAATTCAGCTTCTCTTTATTTTAGGCTAAAAAAAGTTAAAAACATCTCCAAACTCCTCCATGTAAACTCACTCTTCTTGTTATCAACCTTGTAATTGAAAATGGAGATGCCTTTAAATGAGTGCCATAATTACCATTATCATCAGAGAGGGAAGCCTCTTCATGTACACTTCAGTCTCAAGTGC
This sequence comes from Lates calcarifer, assembly GCF_001640805.2. Taxonomy (NCBI): domain Eukaryota; kingdom Metazoa; phylum Chordata; class Actinopteri; family Centropomidae; genus Lates; species Lates calcarifer. Next base: position 13,878,465 of record NC_066854.1, read on the forward strand.
TTACAGCCTCCCTCTGGGTAATTTGGTCCATCACAGTAAAAGCAGGGTAGGAGGGATTTTACTCAGCTCTGTATTTACCATCATCATTGAAATCATTCTCATCATTAGCATTGCATTACCATTTACGCATTTCTTCAGGTTTGTCAGTTTATTCATGTTTACTTCTGCTGATTCAGTCATTCCAAATTCCTAATTACAGCCTGATGAGAACAAGATGAACACCTCACTTCACAGTTCCATCAAAAATCTCCAGCTTCTGAATTTTCAAAACCAGCCTCGCAAAAGGTTCTGAATGAAACCTCCTGATCAAAATACAGATCATGTTGATTGGACTGCCTGCTACAGCACTGATCAAATCCCTCTGTAAATATAGCTAAAGTTGAGATGCCATTCATCATCAGCCATTCAAAGAAAAAGTGTCCAGAAGGAGACTTTTATTTCTGAGGGTTAACTTGATAACTTGGTAACAAGTTTACTTAAAAAATTGTCCCAAGTGAAACAGGCTGCGTTCAAATAGTCCTTTTTGCTTTGGAAGGTTCCTAACTGAGTGAGATGACCTGGAAGTATCTCAGTGGCAACCATGCTAAGAGCTGGTCCAATTCTCTAAATGTTAAGGAAAGGAGCCTGCTTCCTAACTCATCTCCTTTAGCATAGGACACACTGGACCTTCCTTCACTAAAGGAAAGGAGAGAATACCGTCCCACAATTCCTTCCAGCAGCAGTGTTTAAAGCAACGCACCATTGTAGTTACTTTGCCCAGATCCACAACATTTGTGACATGATCCAAAACTTCTGAAAATCCTTCCCCCTCTAAAAAATATTTATTTTCTTCAATCTTCAAAGTGCCCATAACAGGAAACTATACATTTCTGTCTGAATATAATTTACTCAAGACCGGTCACACAATTCCTTTTTTATCGTTATTTTAATGGCTCAACTTTCATGTTATTATATTACTAGTATTGGTGAGGAAACCTTATTGAATTGTGGCCAACAGCACTGAGTTAGTCACGCTGCGTCTTCCATGTGTTATGAACAGAGTTGGTTAAAAAAAAAACGCCTAGTGTAAGTGCAATCGGAATCTCTAAATACTGTGGTTCTCTTTTCGTAATTCTTTATCAGTCCTGCCTCACATCTTTCCTTGACCTCGATAGGAAAACGTTTGACTATTTGCAGCCCATGTCTTTAATATGTACATTAAGTACAGTGCTCTGGCCCTGTTGTTTTGGCTCTGTTTGGTGACCTTGCTGGCATCATCTTTTGTCTGCACTGTTTGATGTATTCATTACATATACAACACTGAGCCAATGGCTTGTTTGGATCTGTTTCTAGGGAGGTTCTGCAAAGTTCCACTTTCTGGTCTACAGCCTGGATCTTCTCCAAAGGCTGCACACTCTCATTCTGGTCACATGGCCTTTCACCATTGCTGGTGGAATATGGTGGTTGTCCTCCAGATGGATCTCTACAAGATCTGGATAGTTCCATCACATCCTTCTTCAGGGAGGAATCAGATTTTTGTCTCCATAAATCTAAGCAAGGCCTTTGAGGCCTAAGTAACATGATGTCCAATCCTGGAGACCATTAACCCTCCTGTTGTGTTCACTCCCTGCCCCTTACTTTAGTGTTCCCGGTCAAATTTGACCGGTCTGTTTTAACTACTCTTAAATTAAGACAAAAACCATTAATCAAGACCAAATTTTTATTTAACACTCTTTAGCTGTGAACAATGTCTCAGAGTAGTGGTTGACATAAATAACTGCAGTGAAAATAGCACCATGTATTATGTTTTTGCAGCCACCTCAGTCGTTTTTTTCATGATTCGACATGACATGGTTATTAGCACTGTGTGGTTCGCTAATGCTAACGTTACCTAGCTTGTCACTGTAGAGTGTTGAACAATATTGTCAACAAACTTTGATTTTTAGATGCCATTACAGCATTTTTAGGCAATAGACTGCCTTTTTGACACATATATTTGCTTGATTTACCTGCCACTCACATGTATTGGGCTGGACTCAGGCAGAAGGCTGAAAGTTATGCTAATATATGCGTTTAAACCTGCTACAGTTCTCTCTGCATTAGGTTTTCTAATGTTCAGTTACTATAATTGAAGTGAATGTAAATAGTAAGGAACAATTAATTACTCTTCCCAGTCTTATTGTTAGGCCTTGTTGAGAATTTCAGTGAATTTGATTTAAGCCAGCTATTCATCATTGTCACAATTTTTTAACAGTCAAAAATCTTATTTGCTAGTCTATAACAATGTTAACTGTAGTGTGGCTCTTCAAAATGAAAATTGTGAAAATAATGTATTTGATGGTCAAATGTTAATCAGATAGATTCACTTTTTTGTCTTTGATGTCCTGCTGACAGAGTGGCTGACTCTCCAGAATGAGGACACACTTACATCACCTGAAGAGGCGTTATTTTAATTGCTTGTCCAGGGCGCACAGAATATGAAAAATACCAAACACAGGTAATAATGCTGGCTCATTATTTGGCCATCTGATTTTCAGTTGTGATATCATAATCACATTACACTTTTCTTGTATAGTATACCATTTGCCTCTTTTACCACCTAAGTAATAGTCAAATAGTATCAGTCAGTCAAACAGTATGGAGAGAATCCATAGATTAGTTCCACAAAAGTGTGCTCAAAACAAATCCCAGACTCAGATGCTGCAAGAGGCATTTGCCTGCAGCAACAATGATGGAAGATAATGTTGCAACTTCCATCAGCAAAGACATGGCTGCAATTTACATGGTTAATAGTTATTCGTTTTTAGCTCATTTCATATGACAATAGTTTAATAGAATATTCCATACTGTTATTGTTACTGGCCAGTTGCAATGCAGGTGTCCTCCCAGGTGATTAGAATTCACTGCAGCTACATTAAGATTGCTCCTTCCCCCATGTCTCTCTCTACTGCCAATCTATCTGTATCTATCTATATCTATATCTATCTCCATCTATCTATATCTATATCTATCTATATCTCTCTGACAGTACTGACAGTATACTTGCAAATATGCATTCTGAAACATAACAAGTTAACATTCATAATGAATCCAACTGTAAATAAAGCAGTCAGTGGAATTAACCACCACATCTCTCTATTAACCTTGTAGCTCTTGCAAAACCACACCAACTCTAACCCTGTCTAACACACAAGGTTCATTGTCATGTTAGGTTGCCAAGGTTCTAAGAAGGTTTCAGAGACCCAGAGATTTAAGATTTTCACACTCATGAAAAACTCATGTCTCTTCTTCTTTTAACTATAAGCCTCTTGTATGTTTCATTTTCAGCTTACCAGAAAATATTTTGAATGGTTCTCCAAAGTATCTGAGGGATCAGAGGCCTGTACAAGCTGCAATGAAAGCACTAGTGATGACTATACTCCATCAGAGGCAGTGCATGAAAGCAGCCCACAAAAACCTGACCGTCCTGTAACCAAAAGTCCATTTGTGAAGCAGAGGACCTATTGAAGAAGGACATGGCCCAGAGTTTCTTCAGAGGAGGACAAGAGGATAGGAGGTAAAAACTCTGATGACACAAACCTTTCTATTACCTTTTCTACACAGAACACCAAAAGACAACAGACACGATTAAAACTACCTCTGACTGGCAGCTTTCTCACCATACCAGAGGCTGATATGGAAGCCCATTTCCACCAGTATAAGAAAAAAAAAACTGCCTGTGTTAAGTCAAAATCATGAGGTAAATAGTCAGAATTATGAGACAATGTCAAAATTACGACATAATGTCGAAATTGTGAGATTAAAAAAATTCTGATTATGGGATAATGTCGACATAACAAGATAATAAATTGAAATTATGAAATGGTGTCGAAATTGCAAGATTAAAAAAATAATAATTATGAGATAATGTCAAATTCATGAGATAATAAATTGAAAGTATGTCTGAATGTCGAAATTGTGAGATTAAAAAAATTCTGATCTATGGGATAATGTCGACATAACAAGATAATAAATTGAAATTATGAAATGGTGTCGAAATTGCAAGATTAAAAAAATAATAATTATGAGATAATGTCAAATTCATGAGATAATAAATTGAAAGTATGTCTGAATGTTGAAATTATGAGATTAAAAAAATTCTGATTATGGGATAATGTCGACATTACGAGATAATAAAATTTAAATTCTGAGATTAAAAAATTCTGAATATGGGATAATGTCGAATTTACGAGATAATAAAATTTAAATTCTGAGATAATGTTGAAATTGTGAGATTAAAAAATCATAATTATGAGATAATGTCAAAATCACAAGATAATAAATTGAAATTATGTCAGAATGTCGAAATTGTGAGATTAAAAAATTCTGAATATGGGATAATGTCGAACTTACGAGATAATAAAATTTAAATTCTGAGATAATGTTGAAATTGTGAGATTAAAAAATCATAATTATGAGATAATGTCAAAATCACAAGATAATAAATTGAAATTATGTCAGAATGTCGAAATTGTGAGATTAAAAAATTCTGAATATGGGATAATGTCGAACTTTACGAGATAATAAAATTTAAATTCTGAGATACTGTTGAAATTGTGAGATTAAAAACATCATAATTATGAGATAATGTCGAAATTACGAGAGAACAAGATGGAATGATGAGATAAATTGAAATTATGAGATAAATCGCAAAGACAACAGACTTGTTTCTGTACTTGTCTTGTTAGATCTCAGTGCTGCTTTTGACACGATTGACCATCATATCCTTTTACAGAGACTGGAGCACTTTATTGGTATTAAAGGTACTGCACTAAACTATCTATCTGATAGGCTTCAGTTTGTACATGTTAACTACTCCTCCATGTACACAGAAGTTAGACATGGAGTTCCGCAAGGGTCAGTGCTTGGACCAATCCTCTTCACTTTGTACATGCTTCCCTTTGGCAATATTATCAGGAAGCATTCCATAAATTTCCATTGTTATGCAGATGATACACAGCTTTATCTGTCAATGGAGCCTAATGAATCCAACCAGCTGGCCAAACTCCAGGCTTGTCTTAGGGACATTAAATTTGGATGACAAGCAATTTTTTACTACTGAACTCAGATAAAACGGAAGTCATTATAATTGGTCCTGAACACGTCAGAAATAAACTTTCTAATGACTTAGCTCCGCTAGACGGCATTTCCCTGGCTCCCAGCTCCACTGTAAAGAATCTGGGAGTCATCTTTGATCTGGATATGTCCTTTAACTCGCGTATAAAAAAAACTTCTAGGACTGCCTTTTTTCACCTGCGTAATATCACCAATATCATCAGACATTTTCTGTCTCAAAAAGATGCAGAAAAACTAGTCCATGCATTTGTTATTTCTAGGCTGGACTACTGTAATTCATTATTATCAGGCTGCCCCAACAAGTCTCTAAAGACTGATTCAAAATGCTGCAGCATGATTACTGACAGGAACTAGGAAAAGAGACCATATTTCTCCTGTGCTAGCCTCTCTACATTGGCTCCCAGTCAAATCCAGAGTAGAATTCAAAATCCTCCTCCTCATGTACAAAGCCCTTAATGGTCAGGCTCCATCTTACCTTAAAGATCTCATAGTCCCCTACAATCGCACTAGGACTCTGCGCTCCCAGAATGCTGGTTTACTGGTGGTTCCCAGAGTTTCCAAGAGTAGAATGGGAGGCAGAGCCTACAGTTATCAGGCTCCTCTACTGTGGAACCTTCTCCCAGTCTCAGTCCGGGAGGCAGACACCCTCTATACCTTTAAGAGTAGGCTTAAAACTTTCCTCTTTGATAAAGCTTATAGTTAGGGTTGGCTCAGGCTTGAACCATCCCTTAGTTATGCTGCTATAGGCCTAGACTGCCGGGAGATCTCCCATGATGCACTGAGCTTCTCTCTCTCCCTCTCTCTCTCTCCCTCTCCCTCTCTCTACACTCAATATGGATTCATATCCCATGTTACATGTTACTAACTCAACATCTTCCCTTTCCCGTAGTATTGTGCTCTCCCGTCTCTCTCTCCTCTTCTATCTCTTTCTGCAGGTATTTCTGCCTCTGGAGCTGTAGAGTCTGATCTGCGATGACAAGTCTCCTGCTGCTCCTACAACTCCACTCAACACCTGCTGCTAGAATTAGAAATGACTTATACTGCTATTAGTTGTATTGCTATGTTAGTAGTTAATACTTTAATTATCACTACTATCATTACTGCTGTATTACTGGCATCACCGTACATCTTATATGGAACCCGTGTTATGCTATGTTCTTCTCTCGCTATTCTCTACCCCCTCTCCCCCTCTCTCTCTCCTTCTTAACCCAACCGGTTGAGGCAGATGGCCACCCACCCTGAGTCTGGTTCCGCTCAAGGTTTCTGCCTGTTGAAAGGAAGTTTTTCTTTGCCACTGTCACCTAGTGCTTGCTCATGGTGGGATTTGTTGGGTCTCTCTCTGTAAATACCTATTTTAAAGAGTATGGTCTAGACCTGCTCTATATGAAAAGTGCCTTGAGATGACTTTTGTTGTGATATGGCGCTATATAAATAAAATTCAATTGAATTGAATTGAAATATGAAATGAAAAACATAATTATGAGATAGTGTTGAAATTATGACAAATTGAAATTATGAGATAAAAAATGATAATTATGAGATAAATCGAAATTATGAGATGATAAATTGAAATTAGGAGATGATAAATTACAATTATGAGATAAAAAGTTATCCCATAATTATGGGATAATGTTGAAATTATAAGATACTTTCACACAACACTCAAAGTAGCAGTTCTTTGGCTCCTATTCAACTTGACAATGAAATGGATTGTGAGCACATTGAAGACTATTTAAAAAGGGCTTTACAACAGATGAAATACTTAATTTGCTTGCTGATTCACACTGGATTATATGGAGCAGACAGAATAAAAATGATGTGGCTGAAGTGGCAATCTTCATTGAACAGCAACTGGAAACATCTGGTCAGTGTCATGGTTACCTTATTTAGGATAACACATTGTTGGCATGGCAAGGACAGCTAGGTGCGCTACTGGAGTGCATGCAGACTTTCAACATATCATCTCATGATGACTTACTATCTCTTTGACTTAATGTGAGCAGATTTTTTCTGATATCGGTGGAAATGAGCTCCCATAGGCTGAAAACATTTGAACATCTAAAAAAAATATCATGCTGTTATTTCAAAGTTGCAGACACAAATGGTAAGTATTACTGTAACAGCTGAGGAAGATACTATCTGTCACGAGGTCAGCTATTTGACCTCTCTGTCAGTGTTTGTCTGTCTCCGTGTTGCCTGTCCCTCCCCCTTGCACTCTGTCACTTCTGCTGGGTCTGCCTGCTTGCCACTCCACACCTGCCTTGCTGCTGCAATCAAGCTTATCTGGTTCCCATCAGCTCATCACTCAGGTTGCACTTAATCCCTGCTCCTGCCTACCTGCTGGATCGTCACTCCATGCACACGGTTTGTGTAGAGAGAAGGTCGGCTCATCTTAGCTCACGAATCTGCATTAGCAGTAGTGCCAATCAGATCATTACCTAACCTGTTTCTTCTGTTCAGTTCCTGCCAGCCCGCCTGCCATTCCCTCCTGTCTGCCAGCCACTCAACTTTCCAATCAGGACCAGCACCTCCAGCAGCACAACTTCCCCCCTGGATCCTTTCACCTGCCACTGCAACCCTTTTTGGCCAGCACACCCCCAACCCTGCACCACCACAAGCTTCTTTAATAAGCTTTTTTAAATAAAATTTTTCCTGCAGTCCGTGTTCTGCTTTTTGGGGTTCCTTGCTCAGGCATGACAGTACGATCCAACCATGCAGAACCCCACAGACACTGACCCTGTCCACCAGGGTGTTTCCCACCATGGAATCTTGTTCAGCCAGCACACCCAGGCACTGAGGGAGGTTATGGAGGGCCTCAGAGATCTCACAACCAAAGTCATGGAGATTCGGGACCAAATTAATCAGCCCCTGAGTCCTGAGGTTCAGCCACCAGCTCCCACCCCAGCAGCGCCAACTCCTGTACCCATTAAGGAGCCATGGGTTCCTTCCCCAACCAATTTGAAGGTGACTTTGGATTATGTCATTCTTTCCTTTTGCAATGTGATCTTGTGTTCACTCAACAGCCTCATACATACTCTACGGAGCAGTCGAGACTTGTTTATCTGATTGGGCTTCTTCGTGGAAATGCCTTGGCCTGAGCTACAGCTCCTTGGGAGAAACAGTCTCCAGTCACAGCTACCTACACTGCCTTTACCACTGAGATGAGGAGGGTTTTCGACCATCCTGTCCGTGGCCAGGATGCCTCCAAGAAGTTACTCTTCCTTCGCCAAGATATGCGCAGTGTTGCAGATTATTCTGTTGAGTTTCGCACTCTGTCCATTGAGAGTGGCTGGAATAATGAATCTCTGCAAGCTGTTTTTTGTCAAGGGTTAAGTGATATCATAAAGGATGAACTAGGCATTTTCTAGCTTCATGTCCTCACCGCCCGTCAAACTACCAGGCTCGCCAGTAGGGGGAAGAATCCTGTCAAGCCATGCTTCCCTTCCCCTCTCTCCCCGATCCCGAGCCCAACTGCAAGCCACTTTGTCTTGGAAAGGTCAGTCCATTGAGCTTTCAGCTGTTATTGACTTGGGCGCAGAGGAGTATTTTCCTGATGTCATGGTTGCTAAGCAGTTAGATCTATTCTCTGTTAGTCTAGATAAGCCATTAGAGGCAAATGCTTTGGATGGTAAGCTGCTGCCAATACAACCCATAGGACTGTGCCTGTACAACTTCTTTTATCTGGAAATCATCACGAGGAGCTCTGTTTTTACATCATTCTCTCACTCTTCACTCTCCATCTGTTCCAGTAGTCCTGGGTCTCCTGTGGTTAAGTTAACATAGTCCCCAAATTGATTGGAGGTCAGGTAAGTAAGCAATCAAGTAATCAGCTAGAGCCTACATTGCCATTCTAAATGTTTTCAGTCTGCTACTCCTCAGTCTGTGGGCAGTTCTGAGTCTCCGCTCGCAGTCCCTGATCTGTAATCCATACCCCCTGAATATCATGACCTCCAAATTGTATTCAGTAAGGAACGTGCTTTGTCTCTGCCCCCTCATTGTCCTTATGATTGTGGCATAGATCTCCTGCCTGGTGCTCCCCTTCCCAGCAGCCGTCTCTACAACCTCTCCAAGCCTGAACAAGAAGCCATGGAGAGGTATATTAAGGACTCTGTGGCTCCCTACTCGTCACCTCTGGGAGCAGGGTTCTTCTTTGTTGGCAAGAAGGATGGGCAGATAAGAATGGATCCAGCCAAGGTTAAGGCAGTTTTGGATTGGCCCAGTCCTTGCAGTTGTAAGGCTTTGGAGAGGTTTCTTGGATTTGCTAACTTCTACAGAAGAGTCGTCAGAAACTACAGCCGTATGGCTGCCCCTTTAACTACACTAACATCAACTTATAAGCCCTTTCAGTGGACGCCTGCTGCTGAAGCAGCATTCTTCAAGCTGAGGGATCTTTTCATGTCAGCACCCGCTTTCATCACCCTTACCGGGAGAAGCAGTTCATAGTTGAGGTGGACGCCTCGGACATTGGTGTGGGGGCCATCCTCTCTCAGCACTCAGCCAAGGATGGTAAGCTTCACCCTTGTGCCTATTTTTCTCACCGCTTATCTCCTACAGAGCAGAATTATGATCTGGGCAACCGGGAGCTCCTGGCAGTGAAGCTGGTTCTAGAGGAATGGCAGCACTGGCTCGAGGGATCAGAGCAGCCTTTTGTCTTGTGGACGGACCACAAGAACCTGGCATACATCCAGTCGGCTAAGAGGCTACCAAATAGTCAGGCCAGGTGGGCTCTCTTTTTTTTTTTTTTTTTGGACAATTTAACTTCTCACTGACCTACAGGGCTGGTTCTAAGAACACCAAACCCGACGCCCTGTCTTGCATGTATGCAAGGGAGGATGGTCCCATCGAGTCTCTGGAACCCATCTTCCCTTCCAGGCTCCTGTATCATTGCAGTGGTGTCTCTTAGAATAGAAGAGGAGGTTAAAGTAGCCCAGCAGACTCAACCTGACCCAGGTAATTGCCCCTCAGATCATCTGTTTGTTTGCGCGGACAATAAATACACCACCAGTCTTTGTACTTTAACTAATAAATATACAAATAATGGTTACAAAGAAGTTCATAGTTGATAGAATTCATATGAATGGTTACTACATACATCATTTCAGGTATTACCTTTGAGAAACAAGTTATGAGAGTCACTGCTTGATAATGTCACACGTCTTACTGTTTGCATAGCTCTTCGTCAATTTACGATTACCTGAATTTGTTTTGAACATCTTTTTGTTACTATATGACACAAATATGATGAACATAGTAATAATGGAAATAGACTACGAGACAGGAGTCATTTTCTTGTATAGTAATAATAATCATTTATCATTATCAATGATTATTTTAACAGGATCTTCAAGATGTAAGAGGGCAGTGACCCACTGACCGTATAACAGGTATTTCAAACACTACATCCATTGCTATTACTAAATAGTTTTACGTAGTTAATTTAATCTTTATGAAAAAGATTGCATTATTGTTATACAGTGCTATGATTCTGGCTTTATTGGTGATAAAATGGCCTTGATCATTGGCTACATTAACCAATGAGAGGTGTTATCTTTCACTGAGACTCCAAAAGCCTGATCTTATCTGAAGCTGTTAAAAACATCTGTCGCTCCCTTTCTCACTCATCATAGATGGTAATAAGTCAAGTCAATGCGTTGTTTCCATGTTTATAAATGCTGTCACTTAAAGAGTCCTTTTCTGCCAGAGTTCATGAACAGACTGCTCACCTCTTGAGGTTGACAAATTTTTGCTGAGCTGTTTAATTTCGTATTGTCAGCCCTGTAAATCTCAGGGTCTCACTATGTAATATGTGATCAGTAAAATCACTGAATAGATGAATTTCAAAATCTGCTTAAATACATTTAAAATATGTAAGTGCTATCCTGAGACTGAAAAAGGGAAACCTCATGTTACTATGCCTAAGGGGTCACCCACATCTTCTGTCAAAGGTCCACTTAGCCTATTATTGTTTTAATATTTGTATTTTTGTACAGAATTAATGTTCTTTTTATTAGTATTTGCCTATATCAGTGTGAGCAGACTCAACACATAGTGAATCCATGATAACTAGATAATAGACTTAACTTGGTGCTCTCAGAGCTCAGTTGAAAATGTAACTGAAGAATGCAGTCCTGATTTTTTTATATTGTTGTTATACATCATCTGTGGATCTGTGTTGATTTTAAAATAACCTATTAGTCTCAAGTGTGAAATGTACCATTTGGAATGTCAGTGCAGACCTGAAACTAGGTATATATGGCACCAGGCAGCAGAAAAAGCTGCTTACTGACCAATAGCAGATGGTCATCAAGTCTTAAGAGTCTCAGAGAGAGATACCACCTCTCTTCTCACAGTGCAGTATAACCTTGTTACTCAACTACTTTGTAAAAGTATTCATTGGTTTTGCTTGTGTTCTTTATTCTGTTATCAGCCAGTCAGTGCAGACAGCCCAACATTTCATGCATTAACTTGTATTCCTGGAGATTTCCAGTTTATTCTACAGTGTAAATTATATATCAGCTTGGGTACCACGCTAGTCTATACAAGTAATGTCATTTAAAAAAAAAAAGAGGTTATAGGTGCTGTGGTATGTTTTTATGCCATTGCTGACCAACATTACATGTAAATAGCAAGTCTCATTACTGCACAGTTAATTATAGGTAACTGAATTGCTGGTCTCCACCCCCAATTTTCTTTTTTCCCCTTGTCTTTTTAGAGACCTCAAAGAGGAGGAGCTGGTCAGGTGGGGAAGTTCAAGCTATAGAAAAGACTCTGAAAGCTGTCACTGAACCTGGTAAAGTACCTGGCAAATCTGAGTGTGCTGAATGTGCCCAGCTGTTTTATTGCTGGACCTTCTTCTGAGGTGAGGAGACTTTGCTGGCACAGGATTTTTCTGTGCTTCAGCCTCCTCTTGTCTCTGTGTTCAAATGGACGAGATGGAAAAAAATAACATGATGATTTTCAGAAATACAAACTTAACCATGTCAAATTTTGCACTAAAATTAGGCAAATTGCTACTGTTTTTTTGTCCAAGAAAAATATTTTCCAAAGTAGTGAAAGTGGCATCATCTTACCTGATCGACTGACAGATTAATTATTTTTTTTAGAATTTCCATGGAAAAATAGGTGAAAAGGTGGATTTTATGGTCGGTCACAATTGTGACCAGTGAGATAAAGTGTTGCATAGCAAATCATTTTCCTATTGCAATATTTATCTTATTAAGCAATCTTAAATTTTCATATATCCCAGCCCAGTTATAAACACATTTAACTCTGTCACTGACAGACTCCAGAAAATGCTTTCACATTCTAGTGTGATTATATAATATATCAAAAACCCAACACTGATACAGTGTATGTATATAATTATATTTTAAAAGTGTAGGTGCAGTGACTACCCCTCTGGTCCCTGTGTGTAGGTTATCATACGTACAGGTTGGCTTATAAGACTACCAAGTAGTATTGATGCCTTTCATTTTGGAGGCTGTGTAGTGTGGTCTGCTACAACACGTAATGGCTGTCACTGGAAACACTACATGTCTGAAAAAAAAATAAACTTAATATCAGATACATACATCCAAAATAATTTCGTTATTTAAGTTCAATTCAGTTTTATTTGTGTAGTGCCATATCATAATACAAGTTATCTTTCCATGTCAAGACAAGTCAAGACCGACTCTTTGCAACATAATTTACAGAGACACAACGGTTTCTCCCATGAGCAGCAGGTGGAGACAGAGGAGAGAAAAACTTCCTTTTAACAGGCAGAAACCTTGAGCAGAACTGGGCACATGGTTGGGGGTTACCTGCCTTGATTGGTTGACTTGAGGGGGGCAGAAACAAACAACAGAACTGATCGTACTAATAGTGATAACAGTAATATGAACTCCTGAAGACATGATGGTGTCTGGACATGAAGGGCTTTGTATGTGAGGAGGAGGGTTTTAAACTCTGTTCTGGATTTTACAGGGAGCCAATGTAGTGAGGCTAACACTGGGGAAATTATATCTTTTTTCTTAGTTTCTCTTAGTAGTTGTGCTGCTGAATTTTGAATCAGGAGGGTCTTTAGGGTCATTCTGTTTCCAATAAAGGAACATTTTGTAAATGAGACCTAAAACCAATTTCTGTCCCTAAAATGTAAAGAAATCTTAAAAAAATTAAAAAAAATCTCCTCTGAACATGGTGTGAAAGCCAGTGGTGCACAGTCTGTTAGTCACATGCTGCTGAGACTGGCCAGTGGCATGTTCAACTTATTGGGCCTCAGCCAGTGAGCTGATGGCCTTTGCTATTTAGCTAGCCAAATAAAGTTTTGGCTACAAAGTAGCATTTGATGACCTGTGCGGGACACTAAATTGAAGCACTGTGGTTTTAGACCACTATAAGAGCCCTGAAAAGAATTAGCCTAGGCAAGATGCTAGAGGGCTGGGCTTCAGAAAACTGGACGGTAGATGCCACTTGGAGGTCAACTTAGAGTTTTACATGAAAGGGTCTCAAGGGTAGATGTTGGGTTTGTTAGCCTTTATATATTGAGAAGTTGGTCTTCTGTGACCTCTTGAAATTTGGGGTCAATTTTGGGCACGTCCTGATGTGGTAGATATACAAGTCATGTGTCCTAGGGCCACCATATCTGTTAGCTTTTACAAAATCTAAATTTACAGGCTAATAGGCCTCGGTCATATACTTGCAAAGTCTGTTAGTCATATGGTGCAGAGACTGGCCAATGGCTTGTTCAACTTCTAAGGTCTCAACCATGGGCAGATGGCCATTGCTGTTCCTGATCACATTATAAATATGTAAGAGGATTTTAATTAAATTTTGGCTACAAAGTAGCACTGGATAACCTGTATGGGACACTAAATTGAACCACCATGGTTTGGGGTGGTTATACATCCATAGTTATAGTTACTTAGTTATAGTGTAAATAATTGTAAATAATTTTGTGGCTTCAATAAAAAATTTACCATTGGTTACCATTAATGCCTATTGTCACTAATTTGCATCATACCTAAATGTATGTATGTATGTGCTCTAGACAAATTAACAATCTCTACTTAATTTAGCTGTTAGGGTGTCAGCTCCAAGCCAGGGCTTTTTATTTTGTAGTTCAGTTGTGTTTGTATTATTTCCTGTTTTATTTCCTCCTCCTGGTGATTACCTACCCCGCCCTAATGTGGTTCACCTGTGTCTCATTGTCTGCCCTGCTCCCGTGTATTTAGTGTCTCTGTCTCCCTGCACTCCCTGCCAGTCCTTTTGTACCTCAGCCTTGATCCTTTCGTGAATGACCTCAGCCTGTTTGACCGTGTCTTAGCTCTAGCCTTTTGTACCGTTGCCTATCTGACTGCCTACCTGTGTACCGACCCTGCTGGAAATAAAGAACCTTGTTTTTTTAAAACTCTGTCTCTGCCTCCTGTCTGTGCCTGTGTCCACACTGCAACTCCTGACATTAGCATCAGCTTGAAAGCAAAAACACAAATAATTAATTTTTTATACAATTGTAAATAATTCAGGAATCAAGGGGTTAACATTTGATGTCATTTGGAGGTCAACTCAGGTTTTTTTTTTTTTTTTTTACTTGAAAGGGTCTCAAGGGTAGATGTTTGGTTTATTAGCCTTTAGATATTGAGAAGCTGGTCTTCAAGTGACTTCTTGACATTTGGGGTCAATTTTGGGCACATGCCTATCCTATGTGCCTGTGTGTCTGTTTTATGTTACTTCTGGTCTTGTCATGATTGTTTAAAGGGACCTGCATATAGAAACTGAATTAGACAACATTTTGAATTTGAAGAGGAGGAGCAGGAGTCATGGGGCAGGAAGGAATAAGGTAAGGTAAGGTAAGGTTAAGCTGTGCTTAAGATCCGCAGGTGAAAGTTGTGATAATTTATGGTATGTCCACACATTATACAATCCTTCAATTCAGAGTGAGCAAAATATATTTGATTTTTTGATAAACAGCTGAGAATGACAATGCTGGACTGTAAGGTCTCTGTGAGTCTTCTGTTAATGTTTGATGCCACTTGGAGATCAGCTCAGGGTTTTTTGAATTAAATGAAAGTAGCATTGGATGACCTGTGCGGGACAATAAATTGACTCACTATGGTTGAGGCCACTACAAGAGCCCTGAAAAGGACTAGCCTAGGGAAGATGCTAAAAGGTTGGGCTTCAGACTACTGAACAGTAGAGTCTCTGTGAGTCTTCACATTTATTGCCACTTGGAGGTCAACTTAGAGTTTTGTTTTGTTTTGTTTTTTTTACATGAAAGGCCCTCAAGGGTAGATGTTGAGTTTGTTATCCATTACATACTGAGAAGTTGGTCTTCAGACCTCCTGAAATTTTGGTTAAATGTGGGTCTTTCTTTTTTGATAGATGGAGTAGTCAAGTGAGTGCAAGTCAGCACACCGATATTTGGCTGAATCGGCCTCAGTCATACACTTGCTCAATCTGTTAGTTACAGTCTGCAGACATTTCTTAAGCCTCCGCCTGTGGGATGATGGCCTTTGCTGATCTCTGGCCAATTGTCGCTATTGATTTAAATAAAGTTTTTTGCTACAAAGTAGCATTGGATGACCTGCGCCAGGCACTAAATTGAAACACTACGGTTCAAGGCCACTTAAAGACCCCTGAAAGGGACTAGCCTTGGGGAAGATGCTAGAGGGTTGGGCTTCAGAATGCTGGACAAAAGAGTATCTGTGAGTCTTCTGTTAATGTTTGATGCCACTTGGAGGTCAACTTAGAGGTTTTTTTTTTTTAATTATTTTTTTACATGAAAGGCTCTCATGTTGGGTTTGTTATCCTTTACATACAGAGAAGTATGTAAATGTTGATTATGTGGATCTAATTTCATACTTTTAATGTCAATGAAATGTAATCTTTAGGTCCAGTTTTAGGGCTATACTTGATGTCATAATTAATCCGCTGGCCCGTGCTCACCATTTAACGTGTCCAGGTCAGCAGACTGTTTGTTCCGCCTGCCTGCTCCAGACATTTACACACTGCCATTAAACTACAGCGCTGTTTCATGTTAATATCCGGCGATATTACCTTTTTCATAATATTGCTCATCATGTTAATCACAGTCTCGACATCAGTGTATTTTTAAACAAGCTCATAAACTTGAGTGGCCACGATCATATAGTGATTAGCATTGTGCGATGTCGCCACAGTGGCGACACCGTATAATATAATATATTTCTAATATAACTCAAGAGAGCAGTTGTAGCACTGTTCGAGGTTTTGTTAAACATTTGTTTATATAATGTTTGGTTGCAACTATGGCTTGTAAAATGTATTTGATCATTTCCCAAAGATTTTTTTGGCCTTTGATGACATGTAATTCCTGCACTCACTGCCTCATGTGGGAAGCCATGGTTTGGCTCTAAATTCACTGAAAAGTGTTCCTAGCCTCTCTAAACTTGATCTCACACATGATCTCAGTATGGCACAACTATTTCAAGTTGGCACTATATGCATTTTGGTTTTCTATAATGCTTTAGATTTGGAAAAAAAATAGGAGAAGAAGAAGTGCTGATAAATATCTTCATCAAGTTCACTAAAGCAAATATGCAAAAGCAGTTTGAGATGATTTGAGGTTTGTGACAGGGTGCATTATCCTGCTGTAAGTAGCCATCAGAAGCTGGGTTACACTGTGGTCATAAAGGGAAGGGATGGACATGGTCCACAACAATACTTAGGTAGGCTGTGGCATTTAAATGGTGCTCAGTTGGTACTAGGGGCCCAAAGTGTGCCAAGAAAATATCCCCCACACCACCACCAGCCTGAACAGTTTAACAAGGCAGGATGAATCCATGCTTTCATGTTTTTTGCGCCAAATTCTGACCCTACCATCTGAATGTCGCAGCTGAAATCGAGAATCATCAGACCAGGCAACATTTTTCCAATTTTCTATTGTCCAATTTTGGTGAACCTGTACAAGTGGTAGCATCAGTTTCCTGTTCTTAGTTGACAGGAGTGGCTTCTGCTTCTGCTGCTATAGCCCATCTGCTTCAAGGTTCCATGTGTTGTGTGTTCAGAGGTGGTATTCTGCATACCATGGTTGCAATGAGTGGTTGTTTGAGTTACTGCTGCCTTTTCCATCATCTCAAACCAGTCTGCCCATCTCCTCTGACCTCTGACATCAACAAGGCATTTTTGTCCACACAACTACTGCTCACTGGATATTTTCTCTGTTTCAGATCATTCTCTGTAAACCCTGCAGATGGTTGTCTGTGAAAATCCCAGTAGATCAGCAGATTCTGAAATACTACTGACCCAAAAAGCTGCAGCATATTTCTAAAAAGCTCTATACTCCAGGACCAGAAACATGGTTAAACAAGGCTTTTGAAAAATGGAGAGCTGTTACAGCACACACACACACACACAGTCATATCCTTTCCTTAAATGGCTTTGGATGCACTGGAGGAAATGCTGATTTTCCCTCTGCAGTGTTTTGAATTTGGACTGCAGTAACCATTTTAAAAGCTAGTCGACAGGTTTACATATTGTTCCTTCAGTTCTTACTGTTCTTGGACATACTGGGTCATGTGAAGATATTTGATCATACAGAGATATTGTTATCAATGGTAAAGTTGTTGTAGCTTTTTAGGTGGTATTCATGCCTCTGTTAGACTTTACCAGGGTTTTTACCCTAAAGGAGATTGTTCTTGGGTCAAATTGCTGTGGCATACAGAGAGAATGCATGAGAATGTGGCCCTTGTTGGCCCTTGACTCAAATTTGCTATTACATTGAAATCTTGGGAAGACTAGCTGTAATTATCAGTAATAGAGTTGTAATAGCTTTCTAAATTGTTTTCAGAGGGCTCTTTTAGACTTCGACAAGGCTTTTACCTTAAACATTGAAGTATGAAAATGTAGGGTAATATTACAATAGCATATTCAAATATTGTGTTTTTAAAATTCAAATGTATTATTATTTCTATCACACCCCACAGATCACATTGATGCTGTGAATCCTTCAAGCCCCCAAACATTTCCATGGCTTTTGTCTTGCTCATCGGTCTGATGAGATGATGAGATGTCAATACTTTTGACATCCACCTGTGGATTGAATTTACCAGCCCCTAGTACGCTAGGACACGACATCAGCCTCGGATACCATTTCACCCTTGCTTCTGTGGATGTTGGTGACTTGGAGATTGAGTGGACGGTCAACCGTTCAGATGGTCAAGAGGAAGAGGAACACCTCATCTGTTACATTGAGGGTGTAATAAACCACTTTACTGGTTTTGAAGGCCGAGTCCACTTTTCCTCTCCAGATCCCCAAGATGGAGATGCTTCGCTAACCATTAACAGTGTTAAGATCAAGGACAAAGGTACTTACCAATGTACAGTAAAAAAGTTTGGAGAAGTCCAAAGCAGGCAGATTAAGCTGATGGTAATGGAGGAGGTGTCTGTGCCAGAGTCCGATGTGGACACCCCAGGCAACTACTGTTGTGGTAATGATGACAGTATTCAACCAACTTTTTGGAATGGTCCATGACATTGCTGAAACCCCCAGGGTTGACTTAAGCCTCACCATGGAATCTCAAAACACTTCATCAAAGGATGGGGGACTATCAGTAACAGTGGCTGCTCCCATTACTTTCAGTATCATAATTTTGGCAGGCATAATTTTCCACTGCTGCAAACAAAAAAGACAGCAGAAGTCTGATGAAGAAAATGTCTCAACTGATGAAGAGTCTCTTGTCCATACACAGTCAGAAATGACTGTGGTAATGAAGGAATTTGATGTACTTGTAATTACAGTTCCTGTTTTGTAAAATAATTCAATAAATAGAAATAGGAATTTGTGGGAGACAATGGGCATGGAACTTGAAGACATAACCAAAACCCTTATGGACATTAAGGTGAAGGGTACAAGCTTGATTTATTGTTCATAAAACTTTAACTCAGGTCCCTTTTACGTCAGAAGTATAGATGTCATTTTTGTCCTTGGCAGGGGGAAGATTCTATAGAAGAAGTACCTGAAACACAGAATGTGGATTATGAGGGTAAGAACTTGAGCTGAGAAATCACATTTCACTGCAGTATTGAATTTAAGGGATTGTGGAGTGCAAGCTGAATCCTCCATTGAATTAAAATTACTCAATTTCTCTCTTTTGCTTTGTAGATGGAGAGATTGTGGAAGGATTACTTTCAAAGATGACCAGCTATTGAGCTTTAATTCAGCCCAGAGAAAGGTAGCTCTTAGATGGTTCTCAGAGGCATCTGTTAAGACTGAGAAAGATTGTACAGACATGTTTGGTCTCATCACAATGGTATACTGACAACGTGGATAGAATTTTTTACAGGGCCACTTGGGGCCATCACTCATTTGAAAATAATTGTAATATTAATAGAAGAATGTATTACATTACATACTGACTTTTCTGGTTAGTTCTGAGGTTCTGTTAGATTTTGACAAGGTTTTTACCTAAATGGTTTTGTACAGAGAAGTTAGATTGTGCAGAGGTGGTCCTGGCTAGAAATATATATATATATATATATATATATATATATATATATATTACATATAATCTTAAATACAAAAACGTGAAGATCAATAAATAAAATACAGTATATAAATTGCACATGCTTGAAAAATCCCTGAAGAAAGCAAAAAAGGCAACTATATATAATCTTAAATACAAAAAACGTAACAAGAAAAGAGAAGAAACAAGATCAATAAATTAAATACAGTATATAAATTGCACATGCTTGAGAAATCCCTGAAGAAAGCAAAAAAAAGGCAACTCTAAAAAAAAAAGATTCCTGCAGTAAAGTATTTTTCAACCTTGGTTTTTCACCCTGTTTAGAACTGGCATTAACATTAACAACAGGTGTGAAGTGCAATCTAAAACTTGACTTTTCTAGCCTGCTTTGATGCAAAATCATCAATTACATCACCATACGAAATCTGTTGTGCAACTGTATGATTGATGCTGATGATGGCAAGTCCAGAGAGACGCTCCTGTGACATAGTGGACCTCAAGTACGTTTTAATAAGCTTCACTGAACGGACGGTGTTGGCAGTCACGTAACGTAAACAAATTTACGTAGATGATTTTTTTTCACATTTTTCACATAACCCAATCAATTACGTGTAGGCATAGGGGTCTATGTTAATCATGAAATACTATTTATTTGGAAGCAGTTTGTGTTGTGTGGCCTGGCTTCAATCTATCCCCCGCCCCCCTCCCCCTTGCCTCTTCGGACACACACAACCTGTGTGACTCTCAGCAGCAAGTTGACGTGACAATGAGGGCGCCCCAGCGCCCACTCCACTAACTTGAAATGGAAATGAGTGGTAGTCTAGAAAACTGGCGAGTTTTGTTTTTAGTTTATTTTTTTTGTTTTGTTTTGTTTTTCTGGAGGACGCACGAGCGCCCTCACATAGATTGCGACACATTGCCCATAGCAAAAACCGGCCCTGTTTTTAGGGCTCGAGTGCCGGCGACATCAGCAATGTTATGTTTACTATTATTTTCGCTATGTTTACTATTATTATTAGTAACAATAAATTGCATTTTTGGCAGCTTTCCCATGCCTGAAAACTCACAAAAACTTGGCACACATGTCAGGACTGGCCACAGTGTATACGTTTTAAAGTCATTGGACATGGGTGGGGGAAAATTGTCTCAATAGCAGCTCCTCAAAGTTTTGAAAAATTCAGCCCCTCGTGTGAGTTTCACCTACTCACATGAAAATTGGTAGGCTCATGGACTCAGACCATTTGTTCATTATAATGACATTTTCCTTCTGAGATTAGACATGCAGACAGACGGTGCGGTTGCTTGGTTCGTCTAGTGGATGCAGGGGGAATGTACTTAAAGTGCTACATGCCTCGTCCATCACTGCACAAACCCCGCCTGTCACTTTCACACCTGAGTGCAAAGTGAAGCTGCCGCCAGCATACTGACTGCTTTGGGAGGCGCTCCACCAGCCCTCCATGGGGTGCAAGGGCCAGTTCCATGCTGCTTGTAGCTTTAATTTGATTTGGATTCTGCAGACTTTCCAGAGTGGCTGTATCCTCCACAGTATACTCCTGCCTTACCATATAGAAGTATGCTCTGGAGGCTAGAGCCAGAGAGTCCACAGAATCCAAAAGGTCAGACTAAGTAGTCCAAGTACCTACCCACTAATACCTCACTAATCTGAGCCCACCTATCTGGACCCTGGTGAACTGAAACCTTTGGAATCTAGGTTTTCAGTGTTCTATCAGTCAAAAAAAAAAGACAAAAAAAGGACAAAAAATATTTTGAATGTGGTTTTATTTATGTAATGTCATTGTTATTGTTATTATTTCATGTAGATAAGATGATTTCACATGACAGTTTTTTCTCAATTTTTCATAGCTATGGATGCGCATCTCACCCCTGGCAGCTGTTGAGGAGCCACAGGAGGGCCTGGACACCTTACCCCTGGCTGCAGCTGCAGAGAGACAGGAGGGCCTGGACACCTCACCCCTGGTCATAGCTGAGGAGCCCAGACCCAGCTGTGGCTGTGGCTCCAAGACCCAACCCAAATGTTCATAATATTGTGGGGTTTTTTTATAACTTACTTTTGTGTGAGCAGCAAAGTCAATAAAAACCCACAAAGAATGGTTAACTTGTTTGTGTTTATTTTTAATTGTCATTTTTTTTAAATCAAAACAACTGTCTAGAATGGCTCTATCCAGCAGATCATACTCCAGACTTATCACACAGAAATAACCTCTGCTAGATGGAGTCAGCAAAGTGGAGCTACTTACCTTTATTGTATTTTCACTAACCTCCTATTATTACCCACCTTTTGTTCTACACCTGTCTATGACCTTTCCACTTACACCAATCAGGTATGACATTATGACCATCTTCCTAATATTGTGTTGGTCCGCCTTTTGCTGCTAAAACAGCCCTGACCTGTCGAGGCATGGACTCCACTAGACCCCTCAAACCATTCCTGAACCATTTTTGCTTTGTCCTTTATCCTGCCAAAAGAGGCCAAAGCCATCAGGGAATACCGTTTCCATGAAAGGGTGTACATGGTCTGCAATGCTTAGGTAGGTGGTATATGTCAAAGTAACATCCACATGGATGGCAGGACCCAAGGTTTCCCAGCAGAACATTGCCCAAAGCATCACACTGCCTCTGCCAGCTTGCCTTCTTCCCATAGTGCATCCTGGTGCCATGTGTTCCCCAGGTAAGCGACGCACATGCACCCAGCCATTCACATGATGTAAAAGAAAATGTGATTCATCAAACCAGGCCACCTTCTTCCATTGCTCTGTGGTCCATTCTGATGCTCACATGCAAACTGCGATGCATATATTCTGACACCTTTCTATCAGAGCCAGCATTAATTCAATTCAGTTCAATTCAATTGATGCTTTATTGTCCCCCAGAGGAAATTTGCTCTCACAGTCAGTATTGCAAGACGAGAATACAGACTGTGCTGTCGGAGCGGAGCATGCGTGGGTTAGGGAACAGTCCTCCAAAAGTGGTATCAGTCAACTCCAAGTGGAGAAACATGCTCCTAAACATTCTGGGGGAAACATTTTGGCCACCACACTTAGGCAAATTTTTAGACACAGGCTCAGCCCATTCCTTTCTAATGGAGGGACATTTTGGCCTATATCTCAGGAACTGAAAGTGTTATGGACTTGGGAGTGGATGGCAGGTGCCCTAATACAGCATTTTATTCTGATACATATATACTAACAAAAACATCACTGCTCCTTGCATTAGGACCCCTCAGAGATGTGCATCTGCTTACAACTTAATTCAAATAAACTTCTGTTTAAAAAAAAAGAAAAGAAAAAAAAGAATAGCAAGCCCTTGG
This sequence comes from Lates calcarifer, assembly GCF_001640805.2. NCBI lineage: Eukaryota > Metazoa > Chordata > Actinopteri > Centropomidae > Lates > Lates calcarifer. Next base: position 13,901,367 of record NC_066854.1, read on the forward strand.
CCAGGACCATTGCTGGCCTTCTGGCCAGGAGAAGACCAGTGTAGGGGGTCCGGGCCCCAGCATGGAGGTCTTCAGACTCCCTGTGAGGGAGAGGTGAAGGTGGGAGCTGCTGAAGGGAGTGCTTGATGCTATGGATGAGGCTGCTGAAGCCAAACAGGACATTGTTGTCAGCTCACATGGTCACACAATTATTATTCTCTTTGTTTTTAAAACGAATGGATGCTGATGGCATGGATGAGGGGAAAAGGAGGGGCGGTAATGAGTACAGTGGAAAGAGAATTAAAAAAATAAAAACTGGTCTTAAAAACATATAGTTTGGATTGTGTTTTTTACTGTTACAGTAATCACGATTATAACTGTGGCTACTGTCATTCAACATTGTTTAAATATTCAAGGGCAATAATAATACTCTGTATAAATGATGATAAAATGTAAAAATGATGATGATAAAAAAAATATCTTGTTTACATGACCTTTACAAAGCACTGGCAGTCATATCTTGCTGATGTCTTCAGAGCAGTCATTTGTGAGAGGAGGAAGTTGAAATGTGTTTTCATGCCAGGGCCACTAGATGGCAGCAAGAGACTGCACATTAGGCCAGGATCAGTCACTTTGACACTTGATGATCCCCACTTTGGCAGGCAGAAGAGCCTCCAGGAAAAGACAAACACATTAATGTGGCTTGGATATGATGGTGGCCTAAGTGCTATGCCACACAAATAATATAATATGAAGTCCTTACATATCACTTGTTTTTTTTTGTTCTGTGACAACGCTGGTCTGGGGGGGCGGGGGGGGGGGAAGTGGCACACACACAATCCGTAATGCCGTAATGACGCCTGATAGTGTGGTAAAATCGTCAGAGTTATGTGACACAAAAGGACATTCACCTTGACAAAATGAATGCATTATATCCCTTGTATTGCTATATCACTCATTATAAGGTCTACAACTGAAAGGAGTTCCAATTTATTGAATGCTGCTTAAATTACAGTTAGTTAAGTATTTACAGGAAGCCAAGAAGCAGCATATTGACCTTATACAGAGATGCTGAATTTAAACTGACATGTGGGGTCTAATAGACTGTCATCATCCCCCTCCCAAACATCTCCACAGACCCCTATTATGACCCCTCCCTTTCTGCCTGCAAGAGATTCTTTTGCCTCTTCCTGCAAGGAGCTCGCAGACTGGGAGGATCATTCTGCTTAACCAGGGCTATATCTAGCACCCAGTCTCATTGTTTCTCTCTCTCTCTGTCTCTCTCTCTCTCATCTCCTCTGGTTTGGGTTTGTTTGTCCCTCTTCTGTTGCAGCCAACATCCTCTTTACATGCATCCATACACCCCCATGCACTACTGATGTCACCGCTTACTTACTTAAGATCCTGAACCCCACGTTGCCCAGATGTGTATATCATTGGTGTGTGTGAATGGGTGTGAATGTGTTAGAGCGCTTTGTGCATAGAGCAAGCGCTGTATGAATGTGTGTGTGAATGGGTGATCGTCGATTTACTTACCAAACTTTCTGTTTTGTAAATAGTTATTTTGTTATTTGCAATAAAAGGTCCTTCTTTCAGATTTCAGAAAGAGCGTAGCCACACCCGCTCCCATCACCATCTGGGACTCCACGGTCTCCACTGTGGGCACCATCGTCACCCAGGACCTCAAGTGGGAGCTGAAAATCAGCTCCCTCATTAAAAAGGCACAGCAGAGGATGTACTTCCTAAGGCAGTTGAAGAAACTCAACCCACCAAAGACAATGATGGTGACCTTCTACACTGCCATCATTATGTGAGGGACAAGAGACCGATGAACAAACTGCTCTCCATCATGGACAACCCATCCCACCCTCTTCAGCATACAATACTGACACCTGTACACAATTTCTACACATTACACTGCCATGTATTTGCACATTACTTTAAGTATTTGCACATTCCTTTAAGTACTTTCCTGTATACACTTCAAAGATTTGTCTAGTATTTATACCCTTACAGATATTTTTATAATGACTTTTTTCTTTTTAATTAATATTTTATAATGTTTGTTTTGTGTTACTTAATTGTTGCTGTCTCTGCTGCTGTAACACGAGAATTTCCCTCATGGGATCAATAAAGTACATCTATCTATCTATATGCCATGCATATTGAACATAAATCAAAAACGTGAGGGCAATTGGTTGATCATTACTCTCCCCATCTTTAGAATCAGGGTATATATATTACATTGAACCGCCTCTGCCTGAAGTGACACCACTCCTTACCTTAACCTACAAAAAACCCTAACCCTACACGCCAGTCCTACCGTTCCGAGATACAGACGTTTTAATCCTCAGGAAGTGACCAATTGGACCGTAGCTCATCCCACAATTACCCAGCAAGATCAAAACTTCCTGGGAACCATAAAAGAGACTACCTGCAACACACAGGGGTATTTATAGGTCTCTACCACCTTGCTATCATAGTTATAGCAAGTTTTGAGGATCACCTAAAGGGTGATTGTGTTATCACCCCTTATTCGAATCTAATTCTCCTCTTCTTCCTGATCCCTGCCCCCTCTCCCAACCCTCCCCTCTCCCCTGTACCCAACCCTGATCCCTTATCCTCCCTGCCCTATCCTGCCCCAAACAATGAGGCTCCTGCAGGGCCGCCGACCCTGACTGACCTCTCCTGGGACTTCCAGTCTAACATCTTAAATTTATCCACGCTGTTTGAACTGAATGAGGCCCAGATAAACCTGTTGGAGAGGGGCCTCACCTACGTCCCAGCCCCCACCTCCTTCGATGGGGAGGGACTGCATAGGGACCTTTATTTGTATCACAGGAGAATCAAGCTCTTAGATTACTTTCAGGACTTTAACCCCGACATCACGCCCTTCATCCTCACATCCAACTGGGAACCGGCCTGGGAACACCTGGACGAACTAGTCAGGGCCCTCATCTGCAAGGATGTTGAATGTTTCAACTCTTATGTACCTCCTCCACAGGCAGACGATCCATCTCCCTTGGAGGAGAGAAAAATCCTGAATCTCCAAAATAGTCATCATGGACAAATAACAATACTCCATGGAAGCCAACAGACAATTGGCCAATCCAAAATACTATAAACTCATCCCAGAGAGCCATCAATCCCAAACCCAATCCAAAATCCAAGAAATGATTTTTAAAATTATACAACTCAAAGTACATTACTGCTAAACAACAGGATTTTTTGCTTGGACCCACCGCTCCACCTAACAGACATTTTTATCTCCTTCCAAAAATCCTATACCTACGCAGTCCCCCTAGTAGACCGATAGTTTCCGACTGCAGTAGTGCCACCTACAACATCTCTTTGTATATAGACTCTTTCCTCGGCCCTCTCTCTAACAAACACCTGAGTTACCTGAAAGATACTTACCACTTCCTAGATCTGATCCGTCCTTTGGTCCTCCCCCCGACAGCCATGCTGTTCACAATAGATATCGACAGCCTGCGTACTAACATAAGCACAGAGATGGGCCTCAGAGCGGTCAAGACTATCTTCCAGAGGTACCCAGACTCAAAAAGGCCTGATACAGAGATCCTGCAACTCCTACAGGTATGCCTGAAATATAATGATATTGAGTTTGATCAGAAGCAGTACCTGCAGGTAGAAGGTATTGTGATGGGACACCATTATGCACCCTCCTACGCCAACCTGTACATGAGCGAGTGGGAGCAGGAAGCACTGGAAAAGTGTCCTCTGAAACCCTGCTTCTACTTTAGATTCTTGGATGACATCATTGGGGCCTGGCAATATGGGGAGGCAAAATTCCAAGAGTTTATTCATATATTAAACAATCACCATTCTTTTATTAAAGTTTAATATAACCTAATCCTCTGAAGTCAATTTTCTAGACACTACAGTTTTTTTACGGAAATCTAAACAACAAGAAGAAGAAACTACCTTTTTTAAACCAACCGAGACTCAAGCCCTTCTCCATAAGACCAGCTATCACCCCAAACACACATTTAGAGGCATTGTTAAATCCCAAATTATTCGCTTCTATAGAATCTCATCCTGTGAAGCAGACATGCAGAAATCAATTTCAATCCTCTTTAAAAGTCTAAGGAAGAGGGGCTACTCTGGACAGTTCTAGTCTTTCTAAGTTTTAATAAATTCTTTTTTTTCTCTTCTTCTCTCGCCTTTTCTCTCTTCCTTGAAAGCATGTACAGGGAATCGGCTCGGTGGCAGCAGAATGCTTCACCATCTCTATAATTTGTAATATAATAATATTACAATATATATATATAATATTATAATTTGTAAATTTCCCCACTGTGGGACTTATAGAGGATTATTTTGTCTTATCTTAATAATTTTAATAATCTAATAGCCTTATTGTTATTTTTTTCTATTTAGATTCGATTATTCGATAGATTTGATTTAACTAATGTCTTTTTTAAGGTTTGCTGGTCTTGTTGTTTTTTTACTTACCCTAATGCTAGATAAACCTCTAGACTGACTTCTGACCCAATAGGTCCCTGGATCCTTAACGACCCTTGAGGTCAGGATGTTTTTCCCTCCTTTTCTCCCTTTCTCTTTTCCCTCCTTTTTTTTTTTTTTTTTAGCTTATAATGGAGGTGCATCGAGGTACCAACCTCACCTAGGCCCCTGTTGCCAGTGCACTAGAACTAAGACAGTGGCTGCTAAAATCCATCACCTCTAACCTTACCCTAACCCTAACCCAAAAAGAAGCAAGACGCAGATTTGGACTCACTGGCCTTAGTTCGAGAAGGCAACAAGGTCACCCCCGGCCCCAGGTCCTTTGGAGTGCAGGGGGCACTGCTGAGGACTTTTTATGACAGAGTTATCATCAGCCATCTTTTATGGAGTGGTCTGCTGGGGCAGCAGCATCTAGACGGCAGACAGGAAGAGACTGGACAAGCTGATCAAGAAAGCCAGCTCTGTCCTGGGGTGCCCTCTTGACACTGTGGAGGTGGTGGATGAGAGGAGTATGATAGCTGATGGACAGTGAGCTCCATCCCACGCAAGACAGTCGACAGCACTGAGCAGCTCCTTCAGTGATAGGCTGCCTCACCCAAAGTGTGTGAAGGAGAGGTATCGCAGGTCCTTCCTTCCTGCTGCTGTCAGACTCTACAACCAGAACTGAGTGTGTGATGTACTGGGAGCAGTACATCACACACTCACATGGACGTTTTTCACTAGGTTTCTGCACTTTAATTAATCCAAAACAGCTGCTATCAGTCATTCACTTTGTGTAAATCAATTTTCAATTGTGCAATATCTGTATTCATTTTCTGTCTCAGATGTGTGTATTGTTCTTCTGTAAATATTTTTTATTACATTGTCATGTTTATACTGTTGTGTATATTTTTTATGTAGCCCTATCTTGTTTTTATCTTGCCTTTACTTGTATTTATGTCTTTCTATATTTTCAATCACTTATGCTGCTGCAACAATGTAAATTTCCCCATTGTGGGACTAATAAAGGATTATCTTATCTTATTTTATCTTATCTTAATTAACATTAGAATGTGACAAACATTTTTATGTTTATAAAAATATAAGTGAATGAGATTTCACTTTCGCATCTCCTTTCACTGGAGACAGCATTTGTTAATTCTGGGCTTAATGAGCGAGCAGAAGCCTCCGCTTTCGTAATCTAACATTTTTTATCTATTCATGAACAATCGGGATGTATGGAAACAGTCAGCGGCAGAGGGCTGAACTTATTCCCTTCTGTGGATTCAAAGTGAGAAAATAAACAGCACTTTCTGTCTAAAGCCAGTGAGTTAACATCTGCGTTTTACTTCTTTCTGGCGCTGATAAACCTAACAATTAACAACTGCTGTCTCATGTTAAAGGAGAGACCTTCTTTACAGGCTGTAATTTAGATCAGTGTGTGAAAATGTCCGATACTCCCCGTAACGCTGCTCAGTTCCTAGTGTTTATCAACATTCAGTTCATGAACAAACAAAATAGACCGCACTTTCTGTCTAAAGCCAGTGAGTCAACATCTGCGTTTTACTACTTTCTGGCGCTGTAAAGCTCACCATGCTGTCTCCAGTGAAAGGAGAGGAGAAAATTATATTTCAGCCACTTTAATAAGAAAGTTTGTCAATTCTTAATCTTTATCAACTTTCAGTTCATGAACAATCGGGATGTATGGAAACGGTCAGCGGCACAGGGCTGAATTTATTCCCGTCTGTGGACTCACAGTGAGGCCGGTGTGTGAGAATCCTCGTTTCTCACTGTGGACTCCCAGTGAATCCCGTGTCTGAAAGTCCCCGTGTCTCCGCTTCTGCTCGCTCATTAAGCTCAGAGTGAACAAATGCTGTCTCCAGTGAAAGGAGATGAGAAACTGAAGTCTCAGACAATCTTTTTTTCTTAAATTACACTGTTCATTAACAATCGGGAGGTATGGAAACAGTCAGCGGTGCGCACTCGAACTAAGGCTCCTGAGTCAACATCTGCGTCTCGCTTCTTTTGGGCGCTGAGACAGCTCAGAATGAACAACTGCTGTCTCATGTGAAAGGAGAGACCTTCTTTACAGGCTGCAATTTAGTCGAGTGTGTGAAAATGCCCGATACTCCCCGTAACGCTGCTCAATTCCTAGTGTTTATCAACATTCAGTTCATGAACAAACTAAATAGACAGTACTTTCTGTCTAAAGCCAGTGAGTCAACATCTGCGTTTGACTTCTTTCTGGCGCTGATAAACCTCACTATGCTGTCTCCAGTGAAAGGAGAGGAGAAAATTTCAGCCACTTTAATATGAAAGTTTGTCAATTCTTAATCTTTATCAACTTTCAGTTCATGAACAATCGGGATGTATGGAAACGGTCAGCGGCAGAGGGCTGAATTTATTCCCGTCTGTGGACTCACAGTGAGAAAATAGACAGCACTTTCTGTCTAAAGCCAGTGAGTTATCATCTGCGTTTTACTTCTTTCTGGCGCTGATAAACCTAACAATTAACAACTGCTGTCTCATGTTAAAGGAGAGACCTTCTTTACAGGCTGTAATTTAGATCAGTGTGTGAAAATGTCCGATACTCCCCGTAACGCTGCTCAAATCCTAATGTTAGTCCCCTGTCTGAAAGTCCCCGCGTCTCCGCTTCTGCTCGCTCATTAAGCTCAGAGTGAACAAATCTGTCTCCAGTGAAAGGAGATGAGAAACTGAAGTCTCAGACAATCTAACTTTTTTCTTAATTTACACTGTTCATTAACAATCGGGAGGTATGGAAACAGTCAGCGGCACAGGGCTGAATTTATTCCCTTCTGTGGACTCACAGTGAGGCCGGTGTGTGACAATCCTCGTTTCTCACTGTGGACTCCCAGTGAATCCCGTGTCTGAAAGTCCCCGTGTCTCCGCTTCTGCTCGCTCTTTAAGCTCAGAGTGAACAAATGCTGTCTCCAGTGAAAGGAGGTGAGAAACTGAAGTCTCAGACAATCTAACTCTTTTTCTTAAATTATACTGTTCATTAACAATCGGGAGGTATGGAAACAGTCAGCGGCCGAGGGTGACCTTGTTGTCCTCTGTGCGCACTCGAACTAAGGCTCCGGAGTCAACATCTGCATCTCGCTTCTTTTGGGCGCTGAGACAGCTCACAATGAACAACTGCTGTCTCACGTGAAAGGAGAGACCTTCTTTACAGGCTGCAATTTAGACCAGTGTGTGAAAATGCCCGATACTCCCCATAACGCTGCTCAGTTCCTAGTGTTTATCAACATTCAGTTCATGAACAAACAAAAAAGACAGCACTTTCTGTCTAAAGCCAGTGAGTCAACATCTGCGTTTTACTTCTTTCTGGCGCTGATAAAGCTCACCATGCTGTCTCCAGTGAAAGGAGAGGAGAAAATTAAATTTCAGCCACTTTAATATGAAAGTTTGTCAATTCTTAATCTTTTTCAACTTTCAGTTCATGAACAATCGGGATGTATGGAAACGGTCAGCGGCACAGGGCTGAACTTATTCCCTTCTGTGGACTCACAGTGAGGCCGGTGTGTGAGAATCCTCGTTTCTCACTGTGGACTCCCAGTGAATCTGTGAAACTGATTCAGTTTCAACTCTCAGTGAAACTGAAAGTCCCCGTGTCTCTGCTTCTGCTCGCTCTTTAAGCTCAGAGTGAACAAATGCTGTCTCCAGTGAAAGGAGATGAGAAACTGAAGTCTCACACAATCTAACTTTTTTTCTTAATTTACACTGTTCATTAACAATCGGGAGGTATGGAAACAGTCAGCGGCAGAGGGCTGAACTTATTCCCTTCTGTGGACTCACAGTGAGGCCGGTGTGTGAGAATCCTCGTTTCTCACTGTGGACTCCCAGTGGAATCCCGTGTCTCCGCTTCTGCTCACTCTTTAAGCTCAGAGTGAACAAATGCTGTCTCCAGTGAAAGGAGATGAGAAACTGAAGTCTCAGCCAATCTTTTTTTCTTAAATTACACTGTTCATTAACAATCGGGAGGTATGGAAACAGTCAGCGGTGCGCACTCGAACTAAGGCTCCTGAGTCAACATCTGCGTCTCGCTTCTTTTGGGCGCTGAGACAGCTCACAATGAACAACTGCTGTCTCATGTGAAAGGAGAGACCTTCTTTACAGGCTGCAATTTAGTCGAGTGTGTGAAAATGCCCCGATACTCCCCGTAACGCTGCTCAATTCCTAGTGTTTATCAACATTCAGTTCATGAACAAACTAAATAGACAGTACTTTCTGTCTAAAGCCAGTGAGTGAACATCTGCGTTTTACTTCTTTCTGGCGCTGATAAAGCTCACCATGCTGTCTCCAGTGAAAGGAGAGGAGAAAATAGAGAAAATTAAATTTCAGCCACTTGTAATATGAAAGTTTGTCAATTCTTAATCTTTATCAACTTTCAGTTCATGAACAATCGGGATGTATGGAAACGGTCAGCGGCACAGGGCTGAATTTATTCCCGTCTGTGGACCCACAGTGAGGCCGGTGTGTGAGAATCCTCGTTTCTCACTGTGGACTCCCAGTGAATCCCGTGTCTCCGCTTCTGCTCACTCTTTAAGCTCAGAGTGAACAAATGCTGTCTCCAGTGAAAGGAGATGAGAAACTGAAGTCTCAGCCAATCTTTTTTCTTAAATTACACTGTTCATTAACAATCGGGAGGTATGGAAACAGTCAGCGGTGCGCACTCGAACTAAGGCTCCTGAGTCAACATCTGCGTCTCGCTTCTTTTGGGCGCTGAGACAGCTCACAATGAACAACTGCTGTCTCATGTGAAAGGAGAGACCTTCTTTACAGGCTGCAATTTAGTCGAGTGTGTGAAAATGCCCGATACTCCCCGTAACGCTGCTCAATTCCTAGTGTTTATCAACATTCAGTTCATGAACAAACTAAATAGACCGCACTTTCTGTCTAAAGCCAGTGAGTCAACATCTGCGTTTTACTTCTTTCTGGCGCTGATAAACCTCACTATGCTGTCTCCAGTGAAAGGAGAGGAGAAAATTTCAGCCACTTTAATATGAAAGTTTGTCAATTCTTAATCTTTATCAACTTTCAGTTCATGAAC